>NC_136865.1:33309112-33320335 GCF_951799975.1 Gobius niger | reverse complement strand
CTGAGAGAGACTGAGAGAGACTGAGAGACTGAGAGACTGAGAGACTGAGAGACTGAGAGACTGAGAGACTGAGAGAGACTGAGAGAGACTGAGAGACTGAGAGAGACTGAGAGAGAGAGACTGAGAGACTGAGAGACTGAGAGACTGAGAGACTGAGAGACTGAGAGACTGAGAGACTGAGAGAGACTGAGAGAGACTGAGAGACTGAGAGAGACTGAGAGACTGAGAGAGACTGAGAGACTGAGAGAGACTGAGAGACTGAGAGAGACTGAGAGACTGAGAGAGACTGAGAGACTGAGAGACTGAGAGAGACTGAGAGAGACTGAGAGACTGAGAGAGACTGAGAGACTGAGAGACTGAGAGACTGAGAGAGACTGAGAGACTGAGAGAGACTGAGAGACTGAGAGAGACTGAGAGACTGAGAGACTGAGAGACTGAGAGACTGAGAGAGACTGAGAGAGACTGAGAGAGACTGAGAGACTGAGAGAGAGACTGAGAGACTGAGAGACTGAGAGACTGAGAGAGACTGAGAGACTGAGAGACTGAGAGACTGAGAGAGACTGAGAGAGACTGAGAGACTGAGAGACTGAGAGACTGAGAGAGACTGAGAGACTGAGAGACTGAGAGACTGAGAGAGACTGAGAGAGACTGAGAGAGACTGAGAGAGACTGAGAGACTGAGAGAGACTGAGAGACTGAGAGACTGAGAGACTGAGAGAGACTGAGAGAGACTGAGAGAGACTGAGAGAGACTGAGAGACTGAGAGAGACTGAGAGACTGAGAGAGACTGAGAGAGACTGAGAGAGACTGAGAGACTGAGAGAGACTGAGAGAGACTGAGAGAGACTGAGAGACTGAGAGAGACTGAGAGACTGAGAGACTGAGAGACTGAGAGAGACTGAGAGACTGAGAGAGACTGAGAGAGACTGAGAGAGAGACTGAGAGACTGAGAGACTGAGAGAGACTGAGAGAGACTGAGAGACTGAGAGAGAGACTGAGAGAGACTGAGAGAGACTGAGAGACTGAGAGAGACTGAGAGACTGAGAGAGACTGAGAGACTGAGAGAGACTGAGAGAGACTGAGAGAGACTGAGAGACTGAGAGAGACTGAGAGACTGAGAGACTGAGAGACTGAGAGAGACTGAGAGACTGAGAGAGACTGAGAGAGACTGAGAGAGAGACTGAGAGAGACTGAGAGAGAGACTGAGAGAGACTGAGAGAGACTGAGAGACTGAGAGAGACTGAGAGACTGAGAGAGACTGAGAGAGACTGAGAGAGACTGAGAGACTGAGAGAGACTGAGAGACTGAGAGACTGAGAGACTGAGAGAGACTGAGAGACTGAGAGAGACTGAGAGAGACTGAGAGAGAGACTGAGAGAGACTGAGAGACTGAGAGAGACTGAGAGAGACTGAGAGAGACTGAGAGAGACTGAGAGACTGAGAGACTGAGAGAGACTGAGAGACTGAGAGAGACTGAGAGAGACTGAGAGAGACTGAGAGACTGAGAGACTGAGAGACTGAGAGACTGAGAGAGACTGAGAGACTGAGAGAGACTGAGAGAGACTGAGAGAGAGACTGAGAGACTGAGAGACTGAGAGACTGAGAGAGACTGAGAGACTGAGAGACTGAGAGACTGAGAGAGACTGAGAGACTGAGAGAGACTGAGAGAGACTGAGAGAGACTGAGAGACTGAGAGAGACTGAGAGAGACTGAGAGACTGAGAGAGACTGAGAGACTGAGAGAGACTGAGAGAGACTGAGAGACTGAGAGAGACTGAGAGAGACTGAGAGAGACTGAGAGACTGAGAGACTGAGAGAGACTGAGAGAGACTGAGAGAGACTGAGAGAGACTGAGAGAGACTGAGAGACTGAGAGAGACTGAGAGACTGAGAGAGACTGAGAGAGACTGAGAGAGACTGAGAGACTGAGAGACTGAGAGAGACCTGAGAGACTGAGAGAGAGACTGAGAGACTGAGAGAGACTGAGAGAGACTGAGAGACTGAGAGACTGAGAGAGAGACTGAGAGACTGAGAGACTGAGAGAGACTGAGAGAGACTGAGAGACTGAGAGAGAGACTGAGAGACTGAGAGAGAGAGACTGAGAGACTGAGAGAGACTGAGAGAGACTGAGAGAGACTGAGAGACTGAGAGAGACTGAGAGAGACTGAGAGACTGAGAGACTGAGAGACTGAGAGACTGAGAGACTGAGAGAGACTGAGAGAGACTGAGAGACTGAGAGAGAGACTGAGAGACTGAGAGAGAGAGACTGAGAGACTGAGAGAGACTGAGAGAGACTGAGAGACTGAGAGACTGAGAGAGACTGAGAGAGACTGAGAGACTGAGAGACTGAGAGAGAGACTGAGAGACTGAGAGAGAGACTGAGAGACTGAGAGACTGAGAGACTGAGAGAGACTGAGAGAGACTGAGAGAGAGAGAGACTGAGAGACTGAGAGAGACTGAGAGAGACTGAGAGACTGAGAGAGATGAGAGAGACTGAGAGACTGAGAGAGAGAGACTGAGAGACTGAGAGACTGAGAGACTGAGAGAGACTGAGAGACTGAGAGAGACTGAGAGAGACTGAGAGACTGAGAGACTGAGAGACTGAGAGACTGAGAGAGACTGAGAGAGACTGAGAGAGACTGAGAGACTGAGAGAGACTGAGAGACTGAGAGAGACTGAGAGAGACTGAGAGACTGAGAGACTGAGAGACTGAGAGAGACTGAGAGACTGAGCGAGACTGAGAGACTGAGAGACTGAGAGACTGAGAGACTGAGAGAGACTGAGAGAGACTGAGAGAGACTGAGAGAGACTGAGAGAGACTGAGAGACTGAGAGAGACTGAGAGACTGAGAGACTGAGAGACTGAGAGACTGAGAGAGACTGAGAGAGACTGAGAGAGACTGAGAGAGACTGAGAGACTGAGAGAGACTGAGAGACTGAGAGACTGAGAGACTGAGAGAGACTGAGAGAGACTGAGAGAGACTGAGAGAGACTGAGAGACTGAGAGAGACTGAGAGACTGAGAGAGACTGAGAGAGACTGAGAGAGACTGAGAGACTGAGAGAGACTGAGAGACTGAGAGAGACTGAGAGAGACTGAGAGAGACTGAGAGACTGAGAGAGAGAGAGACTGAGAGAGACTGAGAGACTGAGAGACTGAGAGACTGAGAGACTGAGAGAGACTGAGAGACTGAGAGAGACTGAGAGAGACTGAGAGAGACTGAGAGACTGAGAGAGAGAGAGACTGAGAGAGACTGAGAGACTGAGAGACTGAGAGACTGAGAGAGACTGAGAGACTGAGAGACTGAGAGAGACTGAGAGAGACTGAGAGAGACTGAGAGACTGAGAGAGACTGAGAGACTGAGAGAGACTGAGAGACTGAGAGAGACTGAGAGACTGAGAGAGACTGAGAGACTGAGAGAGACTGAGAGACTGAGAGACTGAGAGAGACTGAGAGACTGAGAGAGACTGAGAGACTGAGAGACTGAGAGACTGAGAGACTGAGAGAGACTGAGAGAGACTGAGAGAGACTGAGAGAGACTGAGAGACTGAGAGACTGAGAGACTGAGAGACTGAGAGAGACTGAGAGAGACTGAGAGAGACTGAGAGACTGAGAGAGACTGAGAGACTGAGAGAGACTGAGAGACTGAGAGAGAGACTGAGAGACTGAGAGACTGAGAGACTGAGAGAGACTGAGAGACTGAGAGACTGAGAGACTGAGAGAGACTGAGAGAGACTGAGAGACTGAGAGAGACTGAGAGAGACTGAGAGAGACTGAGAGACTGAGAGAGACTGAGAGACTGAGAGACTGAGAGACTGAGAGAGACTGAGAGAGACTGAGAGAGACTGAGAGAGACTGAGAGACTGAGAGAGACTGAGAGACTGAGAGACTGAGAGACTGAGAGACTGAGAGAGACTGAGAGAGACTGAGAGAGACTGAGAGAGACTGAGAGACTGAGAGAGACTGAGAGACTGAGAGAGACTGAGAGAGACTGAGAGAGACTGAGAGACTGAGAGAGACTGAGAGACTGAGAGAGACTGAGAGAGACTGAGAGAGACTGAGAGACTGAGAGAGACTGAGAGACTGAGAGAGACTGAGAGAGACTGAGAGAGACTGAGAGAGACTGAGAGAGACTGAGAGAGACTGAGAGACTGAGAGACTGAGAGAGACTGAGAGACTGAGAGAGACTGAGAGAGACTGAGAGACTGAGAGACTGAGAGAGACTGAGAGAGACTGAGAGAGACTGAGAGACTGAGAGAGACTGAGAGAGACTGAGAGACTGAGAGAGACTGAGAGACTGAGAGAGACTGAGAGAGACTGAGAGACTGAGAGAGACTGAGAGAGACTGAGAGAGACTGAGAGACTGAGAGACTGAGAGAGACTGAGAGAGACTGAGAGAGACTGAGAGAGACTGAGAGACTGAGAGACTGAGAGAGACTGAGAGAGACTGAGAGAGACTGAGAGAGACTGAGAGAGACTGAGAGAGACTGAGAGAGACTGAGAGAGACTGAGAGACTGAGAGACTGAGAGACTGAGAGAGACTGAGAGACTGAGAGACTGAGAGAGACTGAGAGAGACTGAGAGACTGAGAGACTGAGAGACTGAGAGAGACTGAGAGAGACTGAGAGACTGAGAGACTGAGAGAGACTGAGAGAGACTGAGAGACTGAGAGACTGAGAGAGACTGAGAGAGACTGAGAGAGACTGAGAGACTGAGAGACTGAGAGAGACTGAGAGAGACTGAGAGACTGAGAGACTGAGAGAGACTGAGAGAGACTGAGAGAGACTGAGAGACTGAGAGACTGAGAGAGACTGAGAGAGACTGAGAGACTGAGAGACTGAGAGAGACTGAGAGACTGAGAGAGACTGAGAGACTGAGAGAGACTGAGAGAGACTGAGAGACTGAGAGACTGAGAGAGACTGAGAGAGACTGAGAGACTGAGAGACTGAGAGAGACTGAGAGAGACTGAGAGACTGAGAGACTGAGAGACTGAGAGAGACTGAGAGAGACTGAGAGACTGAGAGACTGAGAGAGACTGAGAGAGACTGAGAGAGACTGAGAGAGACTGAGAGAGACTGAGAGAGACTGAGAGACTGAGAGACTGAGAGAGACTGAGAGAGACTGAGAGAGACTGAGAGAGACTGAGAGACTGAGAGACTGAGAGAGACTGAGAGACTGAGAGAGACTGAGAGAGACTGAGAGACTGAGAGACTGAGAGAGACTGAGAGACTGAGAGACTGAGAGAGACTGAGAGAGACTGAGAGAGACTGAGAGAGACTGAGAGAGACTGAGAGAGACTGAGAGACTGAGAGAGACTGAGAGACTGAGAGACTGAGAGAGACTGAGAGAGACTGAGAGAGACTGAGAGAGACTGAGAGAGACTGAGAGACTGAGAGAGAGAGAGACTGAGAGAGAGAGAGACTGAGAGAGACTGAGAGACTGAGAGAGACTGAGAGAGACTGAGAGAGACTGAGAGAGACTGAGAGACTGAGAGAGACTGAGAGAGAGACTGAGAGAGACTGAGAGACTGAGAGACTGAGAGAGACTGAGAGACTGAGAGAGACTGAGAGAGAGAGAGACTGAGAGACTGAGAGACTGAGAGAGACTGAGAGACTGAGAGAGACTGAGAGAGAGACTGAGAGACTGAGAGACTGAGAGACTGAGAGAGACTGAGAGACTGAGAGAGACTGAGAGACTGAGAGAGACTGAGAGACTGAGAGAGACTGAGAGAGACTGAGAGACTGAGAGAGAGAGACTGAGAGAGACTGAGAGAGACTGAGAGAGACTGAGAGAGACTGAGAGAGACTGAGAGACTGAGAGAGACTGAGAGAGACTGAGAGAGACTGAGAGAGACTGAGAGAGACTGAGAGAGACTGAGAGAGACTGAGAGAGACTGAGAGAGACTGAGAGAGACTGAGAGAGACTGAGAGAGACTGAGAGAGACTGAGAGAGAGAGACTGAGAGAGACTGAGAGAGACTGAGAGAGACTGAGAGAGAGACTGAGAGAGACTGAGAGAGACTGAGAGAGACTGAGAGAGACTGAGAGAGAGAGACTGAGAGAGACTGAGAGAGACTGAGAGAGACTGAGAGAGACTGAGAGAGACTGAGAGACTGAGACACTGAGAGAGACTGAGAGACTGAGAGACTGAGAGACTGAGAGAGACTGAGAGAGACTGAGAGAGACTGAGAGAGACTGAGAGAGAGAGAGACTGAGAGACTGAGAGAGACTGAGAGAGACTGAGAGAGACTGAGAGAGACTGAGAGAGACTGAGAGAGACTGAGAGAGACTGAGAGAGACTGAGAGAGACTGAGAGAGACTGAGAGAGACTGAGAGAGACTGAGAGAGACTGAGAGAGAGAGACTGAGAGAGACTGAGAGAGACTGAGAGAGACTGAGAGAGACTGAGAGAGACTGAGAGACTGAGAGACTGAGAGAGACTGAGAGACTGAGAGACTGAGAGACTGAGAGAGACTGAGAGAGACTGAGAGACTGAGAGACTGAGAGACTGAGAGAGACTGAGAGACTGAGAGAGACTGAGAGAGACTGAGAGACTGAGAGACTGAGAGAGACTGAGAGACTGAGAGACTGAGAGAGACTGAGAGAGACTGAGAGACTGAGAGAGACTGAGAGACTGAGAGACTGAGAGAGACTGAGAGAGACTGAGAGAGAGAGAGACTGAGAGAGACTGAGAGACTGAGAGAGACTGAGAGACTGATAGAGACTGAGAGAGACTGAGAGAGACTGAGAGACTGAGAGACTGAGAGACTGAGAGAGACTGAGAGACTGAGAGAGAGAGACTGAGAGAGAGACTGAGAGAGAGAGACTGAGAGAGACTGAGAGAGACTGAGAGAGACTGAGAGACTGAGAGAGACTGAGAGAGACTGAGAGAGACTGAGAGAGACTGAGAGACTGAGAGAGACTGAGAGACTGAGAGACTGAGAGAGACTGAGAGACTGAGAGACTGAGAGAGACTGAGAGACTGAGAGACTGAGAGACTGAGAGACTGAGAGACTGAGAGAGACTGAGAGACTGAGAGACTGAGAGACTGAGAGACTGAGAGAGACTGAGAGAGACTGAGAGACTGAGAGACTGAGAGAGACTGAGAGAGACTGAGAGAGACTGAGAGAGACTGAGAGAGACTGAGAGAGACTGAGAGACTGAGAGAGACTGAGAGACTGAGAGAGACTGAGAGACTGAGAGAGACTGAGAGAGACTGAGAGAGACTGAGAGAGACTGAGAGACTGAGAGACTGAGAGAGACTGAGAGACTGAGAGACTGAGAGACTGAGAGAGACTGAGAGAGACTGAGAGACTGAGAGACTGAGAGAGACTGAGAGAGACTGAGAGAGACTGAGAGAGACTGAGAGACTGAGAGAGACTGAGAGAGACTGAGAGAGACTGAGAGAGACTGAGAGAGACTGAGAGAGACTGAGAGAGACTGAGAGAGACTGAGAGAGACTGAGAGACTGAGAGAGACTGAGAGAGACTGAGAGACTGAGAGAGACTGAGAGACTGAGAGACTGAGAGACTGAGAGAGACTGAGAGAGACTGAGAGACTGAGAGAGACTGAGAGACTGAGAGACTGAGAGAGACTGAGAGAGACTGAGAGAGACTGAGAGAGACTGAGAGAGACTGAGAGAGACTGAGAGACTGAGAGAGATTGAGAGACTGAGAGAGACTGAGAGAGACTGAGAGACTGAGAGACTGAGAGAGACTGAGAGAGACTGAGAGAGACTGAGAGAGACTGAGAGAGACTGAGAGACTGAGAGACTGAGAGAGACTGAGAGAGACTGAGAGACTGAGAGACTGAGAGAGACTGAGAGACTGAGAGACTGAGAGAGACTGAGAGAGACTGAGAGAGACTGAGAGAGACTGAGAGAGACTGAGAGACTGAGAGAGATTGAGAGACTGAGAGAGACTGAGAGACTGAGAGAGACTGAGAGACTGAGAGAGACTGAGAGAGACTGAGAGAGACTGAGAGAGACTGAGAGAGACTGAGAGACTGAGAGAGATTGAGAGACTGAGAGAGACTGAGAGAGACTGAGAGACTGAGAGACTGAGAGACTGAGAGAGACTGAGAGAGACTGAGAGAGACTGAGAGAGACTGAGAGACTGAGAGACTGAGAGAGACTGAGAGAGACTGAGAGACTGAGAGACTGAGAGAGACTGAGAGACTGAGAGACTGAGAGACTGAGAGACTGAGAGACTGAGAGAGACTGAGAGACTGAGAGACTGAGAGACTGAGAGAGACTGAGAGAGACTGAGAGAGACTGAGAGACTGAGAGAGACTGAGAGACTGAGAGAGACTGAGAGACTGAGAGAGACTGAGAGACTGAGAGACTGAGAGACTGAGAGAGACTGAGAGAGACTGAGAGAGACTGAGAGACTGAGAGATTGAGAGACTGAGAGAGACTGAGAGACTGAGAGAGACTGAGAGACTGAGAGACTGAGAGACTGAGAGAGAGAGAGACTGAGAGAGACTGAGAGACTTAGAGAGACTGAGAGACTGAGAGACTGAGAGAGACTGAGAGAGACTGAGAGAGACTGAGAGACTGAGAGACTGAGAGACTGAGAGAGAGAGACTGAGAGACTTAGAGAGACTGAGAGACTGAGAGACTGAGAGACTGAGAGACTGAGAGAGACTGAGAGAGACTGAGAGACTGAGAGACTAAGAGAGAGAGAGACTGAGAGAGACTGAGAGACTTAGAGAGACTGAGAGACTGAGAGAGACTGAGAGAGACTGAGAGACTGAGAGACTGAGAGAGACTGAGAGAGACTGAGAGAGACTGAGAGACTGAGAGACTGAGAGAGACTGAGAGAGACTGAGAGAGACTGAGAGACTGAGAGACTTAGAGAGACTGAGAGACTGAGAGACTGAGAGACTGAGAGACTGAGAGAGACTGAGAGAGACTGAGAGACTGAGAGACTAAGAGAGACTGAGAGAGACTGAGAGACTGAGAGACTAAGAGAGACTGAGAGAGACTGAGAGACTGAGAGACTTAGAGAGACTGAGAGACTGAGAGACTGAGAGACTGAGAGACTGAGAGAGACTGAGAGAGACTGAGAGACTGAGAGACTGAGAGAGACTGAGAGACTGGGAGAGACTGAGAGAGACTGAGAGACTGAGAGACTTAGAGAGACTGAGAGACTGAGAGAGACTGAGAGACTGAGAGACTGAGAGACTGAGAGAGACTGAGAGAGACTGAGAGACTGAGAGACTTAGAGAGACTGAGAGACTGAGAGACTGAGAGACTGAGAGACTGAGAGAGACTGAGAGAGACTGAGAGACTGAGAGACTAAGAGAGAGAGAGACTGAGAGAGACTGAGAGACTTAGAGAGACTGAGAGACTGAGAGAGACTGAGAGAGACTGAGAGACTGAGAGAGACTGAGAGAGACTGAGAGAGACTGAGAGACTGAGAGAGACTGAGAGACTGAGAGACTGAGAGAGACTGAGAGAGACTGAGAGAGACTGAGGGACTGAGAGACTGAGAGAGACTGAGAGACTGAGAGAGACTGAGGGACTGAGAGACTGAGAGAGACTGAGAGACTGAGGGACTGAGAGACTGAGAGAGACTGAGAGACTGTGAGACTGAGAGACTGAGAGACTGAGAGACTGAGAGAGACTGAGAGACTGAGAGGGACTGAGAGACTGAGAGAGACTGAGGGACTGAGAGAGACTGAGAGAGAGAGAGACTGAGAGACTGAGAGAGACTGAGGGACTGAGAGAGACTGAGAGACTGAGAGACTGAGAGACTGAGAGAGACTGAGAGAGACTGAGAGAGACTGAGAGAGACTGAGAGAGACTGAGAGACTGAGAGAGACTGAGAGACTGAGAGAGACTGAGGGACTGAGAGAGACTGAGAGACTGAGAGACTGAGAGACTGAGAGAGACTGAGAGAGACTGAGAGAGACTGAGAGAGACTGAGAGAGACTGAGAGACTGAGAGAGACTGAGAGAGAGAGAGAGACTGAGAGACTGAGAGAGACTGAGGGACTGAGAGAGACTGAGAGAGAGAGAGACTGAGAGAGACTGAGAGAGACTGAGAGAGACTGAGAGAGACTGTGAGAGACTGAGAGAGACTGAGAGAGACTGAGAGAGAGAGAGACTGAGAGAGACTGAGAGACTGAGAGAGACTGAGAGAGACTGTGAGAGACTGAGAGAGACTGAGAGAGACTGAGAGAGACTGAGAGACTGAGAGAGACTGAGGGACTGAGAGAGACTGAGGGACTGAGAGAGACTGAGAGAGAGAGAGACTGAGAGAGACTGAGAGACTGAGAGAGACTGAGAGAGACTGTGAGAGACTGAGAGAGACTGAGAGAGACTGAGAGAGACTGAGAGACTGAGAGAGACTGAGAGACAGAGGGACTGAGAGAGACTGAGAGACTGAGAGAGACTGTGAGAGACTGAGAGAGACTGAGAGAGACTGAGAGAGACTGAGAGACTGAGGGACTGAGAGACTGAGAGACTGAGAGAGACTGAGAGAGACTGAGAGAGACTGAGAGAGACTGAGAGACTGAGAGACTGAGAGACTGAGAGAGACTGAGAGAGACTGAGAGACTAAGAGACTGAGAGAGACTGAGAGAGACTGAGAGACTAAGAGACTGAGAGAGACTGAGAGAGACTGAGAGAGACTGAGAGAGACTGAGAGACTAAGAGACTGAGAGAGACTGAGAGAGACTGAGAGACTGAGAGAGACTGAGAGAGACTGAGAGACTGAGAGACTGAGGGAGACTGAGAGACTGAGAGAGACTGAGAGACTGAGAGAGACTGAGAGAGACTGAGAGAGAGAGAGAGACTGAGAGACTGAGAGAGACTGAGAGAGAGAGAGAGACTGAGAGAGACTGAGAGAGACTGAGAGAGACTGAGAGAGACTGAGAGAGACTGAGAGAGACTGAGAGACTGAGAGAGACTGAGAGAGACTGAGAGAGAGAGAGACTGAGAGACTGAGAGAGACTGAGAGAGACTGAGAGAGACTGAGAGACTGAGAGAGACTGAGAGAGACTGAGAGAGACTGAGAGAGGCTATGATCGTTAGCATCAGAGGTCCCTATGCTAACGTGGCTATGATAGTTAGCATCAGAGGTCCCTATGCTAAAGTGACTATGATAGTTAGCATCAGAGGTCCCTATGCTAACGTGGCTATGATAGTTAGCACCAGAGGTCCCTATGCTAAAGTGGCTATGATAGTTAGCACCAGAGGTCCCTATGCTAAAGTGGCTATGATAGTTAGC
>NC_136865.1:33154112-33304112 GCF_951799975.1 Gobius niger | reverse complement strand
TCTGAGGCTCCTCCCCCAGGAAATCTTTTTAAAAATCTGATGTAATTTCCTGTATTTTAAGTGATCAAAAACACTTTTGTCTCATCCTTACGCTGTTCTCAAAAAATGCTTTTTGTTGCACCGTTTGGGACCAGGAGCCTGAGTGAATGTGGTGAGTGAGTGGATGGTGTCGGACATGCAGATGGCGCAGACTGGCCTCGCTTCCATCAGTCTGCCCCAGGGCAGTAAGTGCAGCCGTGCACGAGTCACGAACCCCCTACTTTGACATGATGAATATCACAAAATAAAAGATCTATTTCATCCATTATTACTGTGAAGCAGGTTTTCCAAACACTCGCCTGAGTGAGAGGCAATAAGAAAGTCTGGTCCTAAATAAACTCTAAAACATTCAATGAAAATGTCGAGGCTGTGGCTGTGAACGGGTAAAGCTGAGGCTCATTCTGAACATCACACTCTGCGCTCTGGCCCCGCCCTCTCTGGCCCCGCCCCCTCTGCGTCGCCCTCTCTGGCCCCGCCCCCTCTGCGTCGCCCTCTCTGGCCCCGCCCCCTCTGCGTCGCCCTCTCTGGCCCCGCCTCCTCTGCGTCGCCCTCTCTGGCCCCGCCCCCTGTGCGTCGCCCTCTCTGGCCCCGCCCCCTCTGCGTCGCCCTCTCTGGCCCCGCCCCCTCTGCGTCGCCCTCTCTGGCCCCGCCCCCTCTGCGTCGCCCTCTCTGGCCCCGCCCCCTCTGGCCCCGCCCCCTCTGCGTCGCCCTCTCTGGCCCCGCCCCCTCTGCGTCGCCCTCTCTGGCCCCGCCCCCTCTGCGTCGCCCTCTCTGGCCCCGCCCCCTCTGCGTCGCCCTCTCTGGCCCCGCCCCCTCTGCGTCGCCCTCTCTGGCCCCGCCCCCTCTGCGTCGCCCTCTCTGCGCTGGTTTAAGCTCATTAAAGCTCAGATCATTTCTTGGCAGGACAGTCTCTGCATGAGACAGAAACAAAGTGAGCAGCAGAGGAGGAGGCGATGATGAGGCGCAGACGCTTCTCCTCTCGCTCCTCAGATCAGAATGAGGAAAACTCCTGTTGTAAATGAAGTCCCCGTCAGTCTGAGGCACTGGCTCCTCCCTCTTTATGACAGAGCAAAGAAAGTGCCTCTGGATCAGACTGTGGCGGGTTCATGCTGAAGGCGCTGCTGTTGTAGTGAGGCTGACTCACAGCTGCGCCTCCGCCCAGTTTTACGCACTCGGGTCCAAAGCAGCTCCTGAGGTTCGGTTTCAGAGTGGACACATTTAGGTTCAGAACCAGCTCATCCACGTCTGAACTAGAGGCTCCTCCCCCTGTAGAAGCGCGTGTTCACAACATGCATTTGTGCAGGATTCAATGTGTAAAAAAAAAAAAAGCTAAAATTTTACGGTGACTATATTAGAAAGGATGTTTGAGTTAAAAACATGCGTGTGAAGTATTACTGTGTGTTTTGTAGCACAGTAATATGAGAAAAGATTTAAAAGAAAAACAAAGCTATAGCAAATTCTCCTGTTCCTTTTTCCTGATGTTGAGGAGTGGAGGGGGAGGAGTATGTAAACAGTTAAAACCACTGGTACAAAAGTGAAAATGTTGAACCTTAAGAATTCATAGGACGTTATTTCCATAAAAACAAAGGGGAAATACTTTGCCTAAACACTAAGCTGTGCTTTTCTGCCTGTGAATGTTCTGTAAAGTGACTGTTTATATTGTTTCACTTATACTGGGTTTTCCTTGTTCAAGGTTTTTCACCCCAACCGGAAATAAAACAGTGAGAATTCAAATGGTCCGAGTGGAATCCAGTGTTTAATCCAGTCGACGACCCGTCCTCTTCAAGTGTGGGAAATGCACAGCTGGAGCTCAAAGACTTGACAGTGAGACAGGCCTGGACTCTGACCATGTTCAGATCCAGCTGAAAACACTTCTTTTTGCCCGTGCATAGAACTGAATTATTAGGATTTGTTTATCTTGCCTTTTACTTGATTCATTTCATGTTGATGTTTTTATTGATTCTGTTTGTTTTCTTCTATTTCTGCAGCTGTGAAGCACTTTGTGTATGAGCAGATCTGAAGGACGACGCTGAGCTTCCTGTTTTCTGCTCTGTCTTATCTCCTCATCTGTGGCTTTTCGTCTGAACAGAAGAACTGAAGCCGAGGCTCAGGCTCAGAAATGATACAGTGAATATGCTCAAAATGAGGACATTTAAAAAGATCCCTTCTGGAGTAATTTTTTTGTCAATTTTTGTCATTTTTTTGTCATTTTTTTCTTATTTTTTTCTCACATTTTAGTCATTTTTTTCTCATTTTTGTCAAATTTTTGTCAATTTTTTGTCATTTTTTTGTCATTTTTTTGTCATTTTTTTGTCGCTTTTTTGTTATTTTTTTGTCATTTTTTTGTCACATTTTTGTCATTTTTTTGGTCATTTTTTTGTCATTTTTTGTCACATTTTTGTCATTTTTTTGTCGAGCCTGAGCCTTGGCTTTTTTGTCATTTTTTTGTCATTTTTTTTGTCATTTTTTGTCGTTTTTTTGTTGTTTTTTTGTCATTTTTTTGTCACATTTTTGTCATTTTTTTGTCATTTTTTTTTGTCATTTTTTGTCACATTTTTGTCGTTTTTTTGTCATTTTTTGTCACATTTTTGCCGTTTTTTTGTCATTTTTTGTCATATTTTTGTCATTTTTTGTAATTTTTTTGTCATTTTGGGAACGCTGAACATCTGGAAGGTTTGCCAAAGAGTGAGGCGACATTAGAACGTTTCCAATCCCTCTGAGCAAATGTGTGACTGAAAAGTAATCCTGCTGAGGTTTACTGAGCCTCTGGAAAGTCTTCACACACCTGGAACTTCTGCACGTTTTGTCATGTTTACAGCCCTAAACATACAGATTTTATTTAGATTTTTTTACTGAACGTCCCACTTTTCACTTTTCTATTTTTTTTTTAAAATAACAGAATCATGTATCATTTTGCTTTCACTTCACAGTCGTCTGTTACTTGTGTGTGAACGTTCAGTAAAAAAAATAAAAATCAAATCTTTATGTTTAGGGCTGTAAACATGACACAATGTGCAGAAGTTCAAGGTGTATGAATACCTACGAGAGGCTCTGTAAGTGTTTTTTTAAAATGACTGTAGTCCACTCAAAGTTTAAAGCTTTTTTTTTGTCTCTGATCATTATGCTTTTGTTCTGGCAAAGCTGACAGGATTAGTGTTTGATATTTGATAGAGCAGACCATAAACAAAGATGGCGTCCAACATGGGCCAAAAACCTTCAAAACAGCCCAGTGAGGTTCATTAGGTCTTCTGAGGATGATGCTGTTGTTTCTCCGAAACGAGCAGATTGCTAAGAGCTCTTACGCCAAACTGGATGTGCGTCAGCGTCGCCATGGCAAGAGGCTTCCGAATTGGTAAGTCAGTTAGGAAGTAGTTAGGAAAAGGAGCCTTGATGCTAACTATCATAGCCACTTTAGCATAGGGACCTTTGGTGCTAACTATCATAGCCACTTTAGCATAGGGACCTCTGGTGCTAACTATCATAGCCACTTTAGCATAGGGACCTCTGGTGCTAACTATCATAGCCACTTTAGCATAGGGACCTCTGTGCTAACGATCATAGCCACTTTAGCATAGGGACCTCTGGTGCTAACTATCATAGCCACTTTAGCATAGGGACCTCTGTGCTAACGATCATAGCCACTTTAGCATAGGGACCTCTGGTGCTAACTATCATAGCCACTTTAGCATAGGGACCTCTGATGCTAACTATCATAGCCACTTTAGCATAGGGACCTCTGATGCTAACTATCATAGCCCCTTTAGCATAGGGACCTCTGGTGCTAACTATCATAGCCTCTTTAGCATAGGGACCTCTGATGCTAACTATCATAGCCACTTTAGCATAGGGACCTCTGATGCTAACTATCATAGATAGGGACCTCTGATGCTAACTATCATAGCCACTTTAGCATAGGGACCTCTGATGCTAACTATCATAGCCACTTTAGCATAGGGACCTCTGATGCTAACTATCAAAGCCACTTTAGCATAGTGACCTCTGATGCTAACTATCATAGCCACTTTAGCATAGTGATCTCTAATGCTAACTATCATAGCCACTTTAGCATAGTGACCTCTGATGCTAACTATCTTAGCCACTTTAGCATAGGGACCTCTGATGCTAACTATCATAGCCACTGTAGCATAGGGACCTCTGGTGCTAACTATCATAGCCACTTTAGCATAGGGACCTCTGATGCTAACTATCATAGCCACTTTAGCATAGGGACCTCTGATGCTAACTATCATAGCCACTTTAGCATAGGGACCTCTGATGCTAACTATCATAGCCACTTTAGCATAGTGACCTCTGATGCTAACTATCATAGCCACTTTAGCATAGGGACCTCTGATGCTAACTATCATAGCCACTTTAGCATAGGGACCTCTGGTGCTAACTATCATAGCCACTTTAGCATAGGGACCTCTGGTGCTAACTATCATAGCCACTGTAGCATAGGGACCTCTGGTGCTAACTATCATAGCCACTTTAGCATAGGGACCTCTGGTGCTAACTATCATAGCCACTGTAGCATAGGGACCTCTGATGCTAACTATCATAGCCACTTTAGCATAGTGACCTCTGATGCTAACTATCATAGCCACTTTAGCATAGTGACCTCTGATGCTAACTATCATAGCCACTTTAGCATAGGGACCTCTGATGCTAACTATCATAGCCACTTTAGCATAGTGACCTCTGATGCTAACTATCATAGCCACTTTAGCATAGGGACCTCTGATGCTAACTATCATAGCCACTTTAGCATAGTGACCTCTGATGCTAACTATCATAGCCACTTTAGCATAGGGACCTCTGATGCTTACTATCATAGCCACTTTAGCATAGGGACCTCTGATGCTAACTATCATAGCCACTTTAGCATAGTGACCTCTAATGCTAACTATCATAGCCACTTTAGCATAGGGACCTCTGATGCTAACTATCATAGCCACTTTAGCATAGGGACCTCTGATGCTAACTATCATAGCCACTTTAGCATAGTGACCTCTGATGCTAACTATCATAGCCACTTTAGCATAGGGACCTCTGGTGCTAACTATCATAGCCACTTTAGCATAGGGACCTCTGATGCTAACTATCATAGCCACTTTAGCATAGTGACCTCTGATGCTAACTATCATAGCCACTTTAGCATAGGGACCTCTGATGCTAACTATCATAGCCACTTTAGCATAGGGACCTCTGATGCTAACTATCATAGCCACTTTAGCATAGTGACCTCTGATGCTAACTATCATAGCCACTTTAGCATAGGGACCTCTGGTGCTAACTATCATAGCCACTTTAGCATAGGGACCTCTGGTGCTAACTATCATAGCCACTTTAGCATAGTGACCTCTGATGCTAACTATCATAGCCACTTTAGCATAGGGACCTCTGATGCTTACTATCATAGCCACTTTAGCATAGGGACCTCTGATGCTAACTATCATAGCCACTTTAGCATAGGGACCTCTGGTGCTAACTATCATAGCCACTTTAGCATAGGGACCTCTGATGCTTACTATCATAGCCACTTTAGCATAGGGACCTCTGATGCTAACTATCATAGCCACTTTAGCATAGTGACCTCTAATGCTAACTATCATAGCCACTTTAGCATAGGGACCTCTGGTGCTAACTATCATAGCCACTTTAGCATAGTGACCTCTGATGCTAACTATCATAGCCACTTTAGCATAGGGACCTCTGATGCTAACTATCATAGCCACTTTAGCATAGTGACCTCTGATTCTAACTATCATAGCCACTTTAGCATAGGGACCTCTGATGCTAACTATCATAGCCACTTTAGCATAGGGACCTCTGGTGCTAACTATCATAGCCACTTTAGCATAGTGACCTCTGATGCTAACTATCATAGCCACTTTAGCATAGGGACCTCTGGTGCTAACTATCATAGCCACTTTAGCATAGTGACCTCTGATGCTAACTATCATAGCCACTTTAGCATAGTGACCTCTGATGCTAACTATCATAGCCACTTTAGCATAGTGACCTCTGATTCTAACTATCATAGCCACTTTAGCATAGGGACCTCTGATGCTAACTATCATAGCCACTTTAGCATAGGGACCTCTGATGCTAACTATCATAGCCACTTTAGCATAGGGACCTCTGATTCTAACTATCATAGCCACTTTAGCATAGGGACCTCTGATGCTAACTATCATAGCCACTTTAGCATAGGGACCTCTGATGCTAACTATCATAGCCACTTTAGCATAGGGACCTCTGGTGCTAACTATCATAGCCACTTTAGCATAGGGACCTCTGGTGCTAACTATCATAGCCACTTTAGCATCGGGACCTCTGGTGCTAACTATCATAGCCACTTTAGCATAGGGACCTCTGATGCTAACTATCATAGCCACTTTAGCATAGGGACCTCATGCTAACTATCATAGTCACTTTAGCATAGTGACCTCTGATGCTAATTATCTTAGCCACTTTAGTATAGGGACCTCTGATGCTAACTATCTTAGCCACTTTAGCATAGGGACCTCTGATGCTAACTATCTTAGCCACTTTAGCATAGGGACCTCTGATGCTAACTATCATAGCCACTTTAGCATAGTGACCTCTGATGCTAACTATCATAGCCACTTTAGCATAGTGACCTCTGATGCTAACTATCATAGCCACTTTAGCATAGTGACCTCTGATGCTAACTATCTTAGCCACTTTAGCATAGGGACCTCTGATGCTAACTATCATAGCCACTTTAGCATAGGGACCTCTGATGCTAACTATCATAGCCACTTTAGCATAGTGACCTCTGATGCTAGCTATCTTAGCCACTTTAGCATAGGGACCTCTGATGCTAACTATCATAGCCACTTTAGCATAGGGACCTCTGATGCTAACTATCATAGCCACTTTAGCATAGTGACCTCTGATGCTAGCTATCTTAGCCACTTTAGTATAGGGACCTCTGATGCTAACTATCATAGCCACTTTAGCATAGTGACCTCTGGTGCTAACTATCATAGCCACTTTAGCATAGGGACCTCTGATGCTAACCATCATAGCCACTTTAGTATAGGGACCTCTGATGCTAACTATCATAGCCACTTTAGCATAGGAACCTCTGATGCTAACTATCATAGCCACTTTAGCATAGAGACCTCTGGTGCTAACTATCATAGCCACTTTAGCAT
Source organism: Gobius niger (assembly GCF_951799975.1). Taxonomy (NCBI): domain Eukaryota; kingdom Metazoa; phylum Chordata; class Actinopteri; order Gobiiformes; family Gobiidae; genus Gobius; species Gobius niger. Next base: position 33,296,886 of record NC_136865.1, on the reverse strand, counting down.
AGGAACCTCTGATGCTAACTAACCGGTGATTAGGAGCTATGTGCCGTCCCATAAGCCACTGCACCAATAACTTTAAAGAAGAAGAAAAACAGCTGTTGGTGATGTCACTTCCCTTTCCCCTGTTTAAGGACGGATTGTTCAAATGCAGCTGAAGCTCTAGTTCCCGAACTGCACAGATCGAACAGTCGACCCATGAAAGGTTAAAGGTTAAGGGTCAGAGGTCAGTGTTAGAGCTTAGAGGCTGTGATGTGATGGTTTCGGACGCAGCATTAGTGTTTTCTGACGGTTTCGGCTCCTCAGAGGTTGTTCTTGTGCTCGGCTGATTTAGTTTTTGGCTCCTCTTAATATCAGGCCGACAGCGCCATCTGCAGGCCGACTTCTCCAGAACTTCAGCCTGTTTTTCATTTTCATTTTAGTCACATTTTCAAAGTGTTTCCCCAACACTTTTTCATCATGTTTTTGTCGCTCTTTTATTGCGTTTTTATCGATCTCGATTTTGTCGCTATTTTGACGCTTTTTATCGAGGAGCTTTTTAGATTTGGGTAAAGGCGCCAGAGGAAATGCCTTTTGGTTAAAACAGTTAAAGGTCTTTTTAGGGCTGTGCAATTAATCGAAATTCGATTACGATTTCGATTACAACAGTAAACGATTACAAAATTAGCATAATCGCAAAAAATCGATTATAATTTTTTTTTTCCATATTTTTTTTTCTAATTTTTGGATTTTTGTCACTTTTTTGCTGGATTTTTGTCACTTTTTTTTATGGATTTTTGTCTTTTTTTTATGGATTTTTGTCTTTTTTCTGCTGGATTTTTGTCTTTTTTTGATGGATTTTTGTCACTTTATTGATGGATTTTTGTCACTTTATTGATGGATTTTTGTCACTTTTTTGAAGGATTTTTGTCACTTTTTTGAAGGATTTTTGTCACTTTTTTGATGGATTTTTGTCACTTTTTTGAAGGATTTTTGTCACTTTTTTGAAGGATTTTTGTCACTTTTTTGATGGATTTTTGTCACTTTTTTGAAGGATTTTTGTCACCTTTTTGATGGATTTTTGTCACTTTTTTGAAGGATTTTTGTCACCTTTTTGATGGATTTTTGTCAATTTTTTGAAGGATTTCTGTCACTTTTTTTGCTGGATTTCTGTCACTTTTTTGATGGATTTTTGTCTTTTTTTTGATGGATTTTTGTCACTTTTTTGATGGATTTTTTTAAAGGCAACAAATAATCGTTTGAATAATCGTGATTTCAATCATGACAAAAATAATCGTGATTATTATTTTTTCAATAATCGAGCAGCCCTAGGTCTTTTTCTCCAACAAACCCAGAGCATCACCAGGAGACACAGGTTCATTCTGCTCTTTATTAGAATCAGAGACTTCAGGAGTTTAGACAGGAAGGTTTTACATTTGTACAGAAGAGTTTGATGAGGAGCGGCTCCTCCTCGGTGAAGAGCGGCTCCTCCTCAGTGAAGAGCGGCTCCTCCTCAGTGAACAGCTCGCTCTCAGGATCTACATGGGCCGCTCTCGTGGCCGGGTCACAAACTGCCACCACAGTGGGGGGAGGTCGCCCTCTTGTCGGGCCGGGGGCAGGGCCTCGGTCCTCGGGCCGTCGGCCGGAGTCTCCGCCTCCAACTGGGCCACCTGGACACGACAGAGGTCAGAGGTTAAAACACGCTTTAAATGTGAGAGACTGAAATACTGAAGCAGAACCAGAGTCATGTTTCTGTGACTGAAACGAGACCAAACCAAAGGAAAAACTGACTGAAATATGAAAAACTAAACCCAGAGTAAAGGAATGACCTGAAAACATGTTTGAAAAAGCCTCAGGAAAATCTGGCACCAAAAGATGATGTGGAGGGAATGAGATCATTTTTTTGTTTTAATTTTTTTTTCTCCACTTTTTTGAATTTTTGTCACTTTTTTGATGGATTTTTGTCATTTTTTTGATGGATTTTTGTCACTTTTTTGATGGATTTTTGTCTCTTTTTTGGATGGATTTTTGTCACTTTTTTGATGGATTTTTGTCACTTTTTTGATGGATTTTTGTCACTTTTTTTGATGGATTTTTGTCACTTTTTTGATGGATTTTTGTCACTTTTTTGATGGATTTTTGTCTCTTTTTTGGATGGATTTTTGTCACTTTTTTGATGGATTTTTGTCACTTTTTTGATGGATTTTTGTCACTTTTTTGATGGATTTTTGTCACTTTTTTGATGGATTTTTGTCACTTTTTTGATGGATTTTTGTCACTTTTTTTGATGGATTTTTGTCACTTTTTTGATGGATTTTTGTCACTTTTTTGATGGATTTTTGTCACTTTTTTGATGGATTTTTGTCACTTTTTTGGATGGATTTTTGTCACTTTTTTGATGGATTTTTGTCACTTTTTTGATGGATTTTTTTAAAGGCAACAAATAATCGTTTGAATAATCGTGATTTCAACTGAAACGAGACCAAACCAAAGGAAAAACTGACTGAAATATGAAAACAAACTAAACCCAGAGGAAAAGAATGACCTAAAAACATGTTTGAAAAAGCCTCAGGAAAATCTGGCACCAAAAGATGATGTGGAGGGAATGAGATCATTTTTTTGTTTTAATTTTTTTTTCTTCACTTTTTTGAATTTTTGTCACTTTTTTGATGGATTTTTGTCATTTTTTTGATGGATTTTTGTCACTTTTTTGATGGATTTTTGTCACTTTTTTGGATGGATTTTTGTCACTTTTTTGATGGATTTTTGTCACTTTTTTGGATGGATTTTTGTCACTTTTTTGATGGATTTTTGTCACTTTTTTGATGGATTTTTGTCACTTTTTTTGATGGATTTTTGTCACTTTTTTGATGGATTTTTGTCACTTTTTTGATGGATTTTTGTCACTTTTTTGATGGATTTTTGTCACTTTTTTGATGGATTTTTGTCACTTTTTTTGATGGATTTTTGTCACTTTTTTGATGGATTTTTGTCACTTTTTTGATGGATTTTTGTCACTTTTTTGATGGATTTTTGTCACTTTTTTGGATGGATTTTTGTCACTTTTTTGATGGATTTTTGTCACTTTTTTGATGGATTTTTTTAAAGGCAACAAATAATCGTTTGAATAATCGTGATTTCAACTGAAACGAGACCAAACCAAAGGAAAAACTGACTGAAATATGAAAACAAACTAAACCCAGAGGAAAAGAATGACCTAAAAACATGTTTGAAAAAGCCTCAGGTCGTTTAAAGCAGGAAAATCTAGTTTATTCATAGTTCCAAAAATAAACAAGTTCATAGTTCTTTTTTTTTGCTGCGAGCTGTTATTCAGGCTTATACCATGTTCTGGGTGAATACTGGACTCTGATTGGCTGGTGCATTATTTTAGTCCGGTAGTTAAATCACTGGGATGTCACTCCGCTGTGGCGTCGCCATAGCAACGCCTGACACAGCTGAGTCAGATAAAGGCGTAATTATGAGATGGATTTAGTGTTTGCTAAATGTTTGTAGAGCAGAGTGAGCAGCTAGGTTAGCTACTGTTAATAACATATGAGCTTTACATTTCTATTGGAAACGGTTAAGGCTATTCATCATTTTCAGGCGTACATAAAATGATCCTGCATTGAAGCATCTTTGTCTGGATTAGTAAAGTCAAACATAAAAGTTTGAGTTGGGGGGGCCCAGGTGTGAGCGACTCCACCGCAGCTGTTTCCATAAACAGTTGAGCTGGTTGAGCTAGCTAGCTTTAGCTTCAGGTTAAACCTTGTAAAAGGTAAATAACTCCTGCCCACGAGTGCCGCATATCGGTGTTTCCTTCCAGGGAAAAGTGTTTCCGGGTTAGTCCTGTTGTGTTGTGATTCTGTGCTGATGTTGTGTCGTTGAGCCTGACTGAGATCCTCGTAATAGCTGCGGAGAATGACTCGCTCTGAGACCAGCCTTCAGTGACCGGCTAATAACCCACACAAAATAGTCCCGTAGTCTGGCAGATTTAGTGACTTTAGTCAATGAAAAACACATTTATTATAAATGTTAGGTTTGTGGGACCCTGGTATAAGCGGATTAAACAACGAGGAGCCGCGTTAGACGTTATAATGCACTTCGCTCCGCTGCGCGTCGTGGTGTTCTTGACTCCGCGTTTTTTGTCATTTTTTTGATGGATTTTTGTCACTTTTTTGATGGATTTTTGTCATTTTTTTGATGGATTTTTGTCATTTTTTTACTGGATTTTTGTCACTTTTTTTGATGGATTTTTGTCATTTTTTTGATGGATTTTTGTCACTTTTTTTGATGGATTTTTGTCATTTTTTTACTGGATTTTTGTCACTTTTTTTGATGGATTTTTGTCACTTTTTTGCTGGATTTTTGTCACTTTTTTGCTGGATTTTTGTCATTTTTTTGCTGGATTTTTGTCACTTTTTTGATGGATTTTTGTCACTTTTTTGATGGATTTTTGTCACTGTTATGAATCACTGCCTGAAGGAGCAGCTCTGCCTTAAGCTAAACTAAAGCGTGTGCTGTAAGAGGCGGAGACTCTGACCTCACGGTCCCAGCTCTGGAGGCGGAGCTTCTTCCACTGCTCTCGTTTGGAAAAGTAATCAGGATACATGGCCTTTTCCGACGGGTGCCAGTAATCCAGCACCCACTCAGGGACCTGCACAAAAACACACACACAAACACACACACAGAGGCATCAGAAACTTCTTGTATCTCGTACCTTGTATGTCTCGCGTTTCTTGCGTTTCGTACCTTGTAGCACTCGTATCTCTCGTAGGACGTGCCTCCGGGCGAGTCGGGGAAGATGTAGGGCTGTGGATGCTGATTGGCCCAGAACTCCTCCTCTCCCGCCTTCAGCATCATCGTGGCTTTGACCATGTCCTTCTCCGCCTTGTTCTCATCGAAGCGAGCGCGAAGCAGGCAGGCGTAGAACCGGTACTTATCCCTGAAACAGAACAGAACCCGTACTTATCCCTGAAACGGAACAGAACAGGTACTTTAGTGGAGTTTATGAACTAAAGCTAACCTTACCTTAGCCCTAAACTTAAGGAAAGTGGAGTTTACAACTAAAGCTAACCTTACCTTAGCCCTAACCTTAAGGATAGTGGAGTCTACGAGCTAAAGCTAACCTTACCTTAGCCCTAACCTTAAAGGAATAGGCCACCGTTTTTACATACTAAGATATGTTCTTACCTCACTTTAGTCGAGTTAATATATCCCCGTCTGGTCTTTGTCCGTGCGCTCACACATACGCAGCCTCTCCCACATGTCACATAGCTCCGAAAAAGCTCACGATAGAAGCTACCAAGCTCTTCCACGTGTTTCCTATTTAAATAAAGTTACGTGAAGTGTTTTCATGCGAAGTATATTTACACAAAAATGTAACGTGTCGATTTTATAAGCAAATAAAAAGGGGGACTATATTGTGAGGCGTAATGATACGAGGAGTAAAACGTCCGCGCAGTAACTCCTAAAGGTTATTGACGGAAGTGAGCGGGGGAAGTCTTTAGGAGTTACTGCGCGGACGTTTTACTCCTCGTATCATTACGCCTCACAATATAGTCCCCCTTTTTATTTGCTTATAAAATCGACATGTTACATTTCTGTGTAAATATACTTCGCATGAAAACACTTCACGTAACTTTATTTAAGTAGGGAACACGTGGAAGAGCTTGGTAGCTTCTATCGTGAGCTTTTTCGGAGCTATGTGACATGTGGGAGAGGCTGCGTATGTGTGAGCGCACGGACAAAGACCAGACGGGGATATATTAACTCGACTAAAGTGAGGTAAGAACATAATTTAGTATGTAAAAACGGTGGCCTATTCCTTTAAGGAAAGTGGAGTTTACGAGCTAAAGCTAACCTTACCTTAGCTTTAACCTTAAGGATAGTGGAGTTTACGAGCTAAAGCTAACCTTACCTTAGCCCTAACCTTAAGGATAGTGGAGTTTACGAGCTAAAGCTAAACTTACCTTAGCCCTAACCTTAAGGATAGTGGAGTTTACGAACTAAAGCTAACCTTACCTTAGCCCTAACCTTAAGGATAGTGGAGTTTACGAGCTAAAGCTAACCTTACCTTAGCCCTAACCTTAAGGATAGTGGAGTTTACGAGCTAAAGCTAACCTTACCTTAGCCCTAACCTTAAGGATAGTGGAGTTTATGAACTAAAGCTAACCTTACCTTAGCCCTAACCTTAAGGATAGTGGAGTTTACAAACTAAAGCTAGCCTTACCTTAGCCCTAACCTTAAGGATAGTGGAGTTTACGAACTAAAGCTAACCTTACCTTAGCCCTAACCTTAAGGATAGTGGAGTTTACGAGCTAAAGCTAACCTTACCTTAGCCCTAACCTTAAGGATAGTGGAGTTTACAAACTAAAGCTAACCTTACCTTAGCCTTAACCTTAAGGATAGTGGAGTTTACGAGCTAAAGCTAACCTTACCTTAGCCCTAACCTTAAGGATAGTGGAGTTTATGAACTAAAGCTAACCTTACCTTAGCCCTAACCTTAAGGATAGTGGAGTTTACAAACTAAAGCTAGCCTTACCTTAGTCCTAACCTTAAGGATAGTGGAGTTTACGAACTAAAGCTAACCTTACCTTAGCCCTAACCTTAAGGATAGTGGAGTTTACGAGCTAAAGCTAACCTTACCTTAGCCCTAACCTTAAGGATAGTGGAGTTTACAAACTAAAGCTAACCTTACCTTAGCCTTAACCTTAAGGATAGTGGAGTTTACGAGCTAAAGCTAACCTTACCTTAGCCCTAAACTTAAGGATAGTGGAGTTTACGAGCTAAAGCTAACCTTACCTCAGCCCTAAACTTAAGGATAGTGGAGTTTACAAACTAAAGCTAATCTTACCTTAGCCCTAACCTTAAGGATAGTGGAGTTTACGAACTAAAGCTAACCTTACCTTAGCCCTAACCTTAAGGATAGAGGAGTTTACGAGCTAAAGCTAACCTTACCTTAGCCCTAACCTTAAGGATAGTGGAGTTTACGAGCTAAAGCTAACCTTACCTTAGCCCTAAACTTAAGGATAGAGGAGTTTACGAGCTAAAGCTAACCTTACCTTAGCCCTAAACTTAAGGATAGTGGAGTTTACGAACTAAAGCTAACCTTACCTTAGCCCTAACCTTAAGGATAGTGGAGTTTACGAGCTAAAGCTAACCTTATCTTAGCACTAACCTTTAGGATAGTGGAGTTTATGAACTAAAGCTAACCTTACCTTAGCCCTAAACTTAAGGATAGAGGAGTTTACGAGCTAAAGCTAACCTTACCTTAGCCCTAACCTTAAGGATAGAGGAGTTTACGAGCTAAAGCTAACCTTACCTTAGCCCTAAACTTAAGGATAGAGGAGTTTACGAGCTAAAGCTAACCTTATCTTAGCTCTAAACTTAAGGATAGAGGAGTTTACGAGCTAAAGCTAACCTTACCTTAGCCCTAACCTTAAGGATAGAGGAGTTTACGAGCTAAAGCTAACCTTACCTTAGCCCTAAACTTAAGGATAGAGGAGTTTACGAGCTAAAGCTAACCTTATCTTAGCTCTAAACTTAAGGATAGAGGAGTTTACGAGCTAAAGCTAACCTTATCTTAGCCCTAACCTTAAGGATAGTGGAGTTTACGAACTAAAGCTAACCTTACCTTAGCCCTAAACTTAAGGACAGTGGAGTTTACGAGCTAAAGCTAACCTTACCTTAGCCCTAATCTTAAGGATAGTGGAGTTTACGAACTAAAGCTAACCTCACCTTAGCCCTAACCTTAAGGATAGTGGAGTTTACGAGCTAAAGCTAACCTTACCTTAGCCCTAAACTTAAGGATAGAGGAGTTTACGAACTAAAGCTAACCTTACCTTAGCCCTAACCTTAAGGATAGTGGAGTTTACGAACTAAAGCTAACCTTACCTTAGCCCTAAACTTAAGGACAGTGGAGTTTACGAGCTAAAGCTAACCTTACCTTAGCCCTAACCTTAAGGATAGTGGAGTTTACGAGCTAAAGCTAACCTTACCTTAGCCCTAACCTTAAGGATAGTGGAGTTTACGAACTAAAGCTAACCTTACCTTAGCCCTAACCTTAAGGGTAGTGGAGTTTACGGACTAACGCTAACCTTACCTTAGCCCTAACCTTAAGGATAGTGGAGTTTACGAACTAAAGCTAACCTTACATTAGCCCTAACCTTAAGGATAGTGGAGTTTACGAGCTAAAGCTAACCTTACCTTAGCCCTAACCTTAAGGATTGTGGAGTTTACGAGCTAAAGCTAACTTTACCTTAGCCCTAAACTTAAGGATAGTGGAGTTTACGAGCTAAAGCTAACCTTACCTTAGCCCTAACCTTAAGGATAGTGGAGTTTACGAGCTAAAGCTAACTTTACCTTAGCCCTAAACTTAAGGATAGTGGAGTTTACGAGCTAAAGCTAACTTTACCTTAGCCCTAACATTAAGGATAGTGGAGTTTACGAGCTAAAGCTAACTTTACCTTAGCCCTAACCTTAAGGATAGTGGAGTTTACGAGCTAAAGCTAACCTTACCTTAGCCCTAACCTTAAGGATAGTGGAGTTTACGAGCTAAAGCTAACCTTACCTTAGCCCTAACCTTAAGGAAAGTGGAGTTTACGAGCTAAAGCTAACCTTACCTTAGCCCTAACATTAAGGATAGTGGAGTTTACGAGCTAAAGCTAACTTTACCTTAGCCCTAACCTTAAGGATAGTGGAGTTTACGAGCTAAAGCTAACCTTACCTTAGCCCTAACCTTAAGGATAGTGGAGTTTACGAGCTAAAGCTAACCTTACCTTAGCCCTAACCTTAAGGAAAGTGGAGTTTACGAGCTAAAGCTAACCTTACCTTAGCCCTAACCTTAAGGATTGTGGAGTTTACGAGCTAAAGCTAACTTTACCTTAGCCCTAAACTTAAGGATAGTGGAGTTTACGAGCTAAAGCTAACCTTACCTTAGCCCTAACCTTAAGGATAGTGGAGTTTACGAGCTAAAGCTAACCTTACCTTAGCCCTAAACTTAAGGATAGTGGAGTTTACGAGCTAAAGCTAACCTTACCTTAGCCCTAAACTTAAGGATAGTGGAGTTTACGAGCTAAAGCTAACTTTACCTTAGCCCTAACCTTAAGGATAGTGGAGTTTACGAGCTAAAGCTAACTTTACCTTAGCCCTAACCTTAAGGATAGTGGAGTTTACGAGCTAAAGCTAACCTTACCTTAGCCCTAACCTTAAGGATAGTGGAGTTTACGAGCTAAAGCTAACCTTACCTTAGCCCTAACCTTAAGGATAGTGGAGTTTACGAGCTAAAGCTAACCTTACCTTAGCCCTAACCTTAAGGATAGTGGAGTTTACGAGCTAAAGCTAACATTACCTTAGCCCTAACCTTCAGGATAGTGGAGTTTACGAGCTAAAGCTAACCTTACCTTAGCCCTGACCTTAAGGATAGTGGAGTTTACGAGCTAAAGCTAACCTTACCTTAGCCCTAACCTTAAGGATAGTGGAGTTTACAAGCTAAAGCTAACCTTACCTTAGCCCTAACCTTAAGGATAGTGGAGTTTACGAACTAAAGCTAACCTTACCTTAGCCCTAACCTTAAGGAAAGTGGAGTTTACGAGCTAAAGCTAACCTTACCTTAGCCCTAACCTTAAGGATAGTGTAGTTTACGAACTAAAGCTAACCTTACCTTAGCCCTAACCTTAAGGACAGTGGAGTTTACGAGCTAAAGCTAACCTTACCTTAGCCCTAACCTTAAGGATAGTGGAGTTTACGAACTAAAGCTAACCTTACCTTAGCCCTAAACTTAAGGAAAGTGGAGTTTACGAACTAAAGCTAACCTTACCTTAGCCCTAAACTTAAGGATAGTGGAGTTTACGAGCTAAAGCTAACCTTACCTTAGCCCTAACCTTAAGGATAGTGGAGTTTACGAGCTAAAGCTAACCTTACCTTAGCCCTAAACTTAAGGATAGTGGAGTTTATGAACTAAAGCTAACCTTACCTTAGCCCTAACCTTAAGGATAGTGGAGTTTACGAGCTAAAGCTAACCTTACCTTAGCCCTAAACTTAAGGATAGTGGAGTTTACGAGCTAAAGCTAACCTTACCTTAGCCCTAACCTTAAGGATAGTGGAGTTTACGAGCTAAAGCTAACCTTACCTTAGCCCTAAACTTAAGGATAGTGGAGTTTACGAACTAAAGCTAACCTTACCTTAGCCCTAAACTTAAGGATAGTGGAGTTTACGAGCTAAAGCTAACCTTACCTTAGCCCTAAACTTAAGGATAGTGGAGTTTACGAACTAAAGCTAACCTTACCTTAGCCCTAAACTTAAGGATAGTGGAGTTTACGAACTAAAGCTAACCTTACCTTAGCCCTAAACTTAAGGATAGTGGAGTTTACGAACTAAAGCTAACCTTACCTTAGCCCTAAACTTAAGGATAGTGGAGTTTACGAGCTAAAGCTAACCTTACCTTAGCCCTAAACTTAAGGATAGTGGAGTTTACGAGCTAAAGCTAACCTTACCTTAGCCCTAAACTTAAGGATAGTGGAGTTTACGAGCTAAAGCTAACCTTACCTTAGCCCTAAACTTAAGGATAGTGGAGTTTACGAGCTAAAGCTAACCTTACCTTAGCCCTAAACTTAAGGATAGTGGAGTTTACGAACTAAAGCTAACCTTACCTTAGCCCTAAACTTAAGGATAGTGGAGTTTACGAACTAAAGCTAACCTTACCAGATGAAAAGTTGTAGCTATTATTAGCAATTAACATCCGGGCAGTGCCAAACAAACAATCCATATTGTGGCAGAGGCAACTTGAAATCAGTTTCACGTAACCCCTGGGGGTAATTTTTAGGGCTGCAACGATTAATCGATAAAATCGATTAACTCGATTAGTAAAATGCTTCGAACATTATTTTCCTGCTTCGATTATTCGCTTTATTAATATTTCTCATTAAAACCGTATGAAACGGGGCCTACGCGCTCGAAACTAAGTGGCGCTTGTTTCCGCACGGCGCTTCTGAAGAGCAGCTCTGTGGTTAAACACCAGAGCGGAGCTCGCGGGGCTAAACCTCGGAGCCGGGCAGAGCCAGGTAGCGGAAACCAGGCTGTTGTAATCATCAAAACACGACTCAAACAAGAAGAAACTCCACAACGAGAGGCGAAGACAAAGACAGGACGGAGGCGAACGAGGCGAACGAGGCGAACGAGGCGAAAGGACACGCCCCCCCCCCGCTACCGCCACAACAATACTGACAACTGCATCAGTGATGATTTACCATCAGGACGATCTACACTTTCATCCACTGTTACTTCAAAGTGTGACATGAGGTAACTTCTCTCCTTTCCCCCTCACCAAACACAGACTTTTACATCCTACTGTATCTACTCCTCCGTCGCTGCAAAGTTTTTTGCGCTAAATATCTTTACGCTGTATCTACGATTTAAATTAAGATAAATAAAAACACAGATCTACATAGCGTGACCACCTGTCCCTCTTCTGACTGTCCTGCAGAGCCGTGTCGTTCTCCTGCTTAACATGTCCCACTTTATCACTGAAGCCTCATGATTTTTTTGATGATCATTATTTTTTACATCCAACTGCTTTGTAATATATCTGTTGCTCAGTGTTGTATAAGTTGCAATAATAAAAAGGTGTTTTTTAGTGGGATTAAAATGCCTGATCTATAAAAAATAATAATAATAATTTCTCTGTCCTTCAAAGTTCTGCCAGATTGTCCCACTGGTCTGTTTAAACTATTTGAGGTGGTCACACTATTTCAAAAGCAGAATAAAACTCCAGCACAGTCACACTGTCTCATCCGTACTTTAAAGTTTTGCAAATTGACACGTTGATCCCTGTTATAGCAATACTATGACAAAAATAATTCAAATGTTTCTCCTCTTTTAGGAAACTCCTCTGGTTGAAGATCCTGGGAAAGAAATGAATCACCTGAGCTTCAGCAGAACATTTCAAGATTCTGTCTCCAGTCAGGACCTGCTTCACCTGAATAAGAATAAAAGTACTGAATAATAAAAAGACACTCTGAAGCTGCTCTCGCTCCTCATCATGGATATAAGGACGGGTGTCTCTTTATGAGAGTGAAATGTTGCTGCTTTTGGGACAAACTGATAAGAAATTAAGAATAAATAAATGCTATTTCTAGCAGAAAAATCCTTTGTTTAAAACTGTTTTTTATTATCCGATTAATCGATGTAAATAATCGATATATTAATCGATTACTAAAATAATCGATAGTTGCAGCCCTAGTAATTTGAAATCGATTTCAAGGTACCGGGGGGTTAGGTGAATAGGGGGTAGTTTGAAATCGCTACACCGGTGCATATCCCTGAAACAGAACCGGGACCTTCTGTCTCTGAGCACAAGCATCTGGGTGTGATCTTAGACGACAAATTAAAAGTGGGATATAAATACAGATCACATCACAAAAAAGCGTCAACAGAGACTATGTTTCATGAAGAAACTGGTGTCCTTTCAGGTGGATAGAAACACGTTGAAAATGACAGTGCTTTTGGGGAGAGAGTTCTGACTTTCTGGATCATCTGCTGGTTTCGGGGCCATGACTGAGGCACAAAAGAACTCCCTCAAAACAGAACCGGTACTTATCCCTGGTTCAGGTGGGGGTTAAGAGGTTAAGAAACTGCTTTGCCGTTTGACATTTAAGTAATTACATTCACTGTCTGATTTACGCATCACTTTATAAGAAAATGTAACTTCATCGCAGATACAGAAGTACAGACCCGGTTAGAAACATAAACTTGAGGATAAAACTCTCCCAAACACGAGCAGAGCTTCATCTGTCCGCGTCACTGGAGGAAACATGACTTTACGATGAGTTCATGAGGTTTACCCCGCGGGAAAAGCAGAGTTTATGAAGTTTATCCCGCGGGAAAAGCAGAGTTTGTTGCTGTGACCTGTCAGTGTCAGCGTTAGCATTAGCTCGTTAGCATTAGCGCGTAGCATTAGCCGCGGCGCTAACAAACCCCCGTAATGCTCCGTGTAAAGGTTGGTTTTCCCCGCAGAAGCGTCGCCCTCCGCGGCCCGTGCCCCCCCCCCCGGGTCTCGGTCTCACCTGAAGATGCACCAGGACTCCAGGTGCCGCAGGGATTTCTTGTAAAGACGCAGGACTTTCTGATGGTGAGTGAGGTAGGCCGCCATCTTGGAGTCCTCTGTCACCTTCAACTTCCGGGGAGGTTTACTCACCAAAATAAAAGCTCAGCATTTGGGCAAAGATGCTGAAAACGACAGAAAACCACCGATTACAACTTCTTTCAAACTAGGGGACATTATATCTGACTTCAGGCACCAGAATCCTGAATAGATCAATAGTTTAAGTGCATATAACAGTTTAATGCTTTTAGGAGAACAGTTGCATTATTATCATTTTATTTCAGTGAAGCAGCAAATTGAAATGAATTATTAAGCTCCTGAAGGAAGTGGCATAGATAAAGGTAAAGTTCAGTTTGACTCATTTGCCATAGATACAGACGGCATCTCGTCATAGAAGGGGGCGTGGCTTCGCCGAGGGGGAAAATAGAATCTTTAGAGAAACACAATTTTCCACTCTTTTTAGCCATTTTCTGGTGGAATATCAACTTATTTATCACATAAATAAAGTCAAGTGTAAATCGGGACCATATGGATATTTTCTCACAGCAGATTGTTCAGTAGAAGTGAAAAAATGGCAGTTGTAGCAAGCGCTAGCTAACCGTTAGCATTAGCCCGATGCTAATATGTAGCATCAAGTTAGCATTCTCCGTTATTCATGTATTTATGGGCTGTTGAACCACTTTGCTCCTCCCCATGTCTTTGTATCATTATTTAGTAGAAAACTATATTCATAATTCAGCATTTGTTACAGTCGTTTTTGAATAATTCGAGAAAATTCAAAAAAATTCAAAATTGTTTTCCCCCTTAACTGTTTTAAAAAATGACCATATATGGGCGATTCCAGAGATGCCGTCTGTATCTATTGACTTGACATAGTCGGCACGGCAACAGTTTAAAATTGTTTGCCCTCATCTATGTCACTTCCTGTCAGTGTCCAATAGGCTGTAGTTTCCCCACGTGACGTCTTCCTGGACAGTAAGGCAGACGCTGGACTTCCTGTCGGCGATCGTTTATTTTCACAACTAGCAGGTTCCCACACAAATGGGCTATATGCACAGTGACCCCACGTGATTTCCGCCTGGACAGTAAACCAGACGCTGTCCTTCCTGTCTGTTATCTCTTCCCATTAAAAATGAGCAGGTCCCACAGAAATGAAGCAATAGCTTAAGATTTGGTAAAGGACAGTGAGTAAAAGTTCGGATGTGACGGAGAAGGTTAAAAAATATTACGTGAGACGCAACGACTTCACTGGAGGAAACTCCGTGTTCATAACGGTGGATGTTTTTGTCTTGAGGCTAACGCGGCTAACACAGCTAACGTGGCTAACACAAAATAAAAAATAAAACTAGCGCAAAGTTTAGAACGAGCCTGCGCAAAAAACGAATCGTCCTGTTAGTTTAAATAATATTTACTTGTTTACATGTTATATTATCATTTTTCAACACTAGCCTTTAGCTCTAAGATAAAGCTCCGCCCCTACGACAGCTGGCGTTTCCCTTGGGGCTGGATTCACAGCGAACATGATGTTTGTAATGCGTTGCTGTGACTCCATCAGTAACTCGTTGTCCTTAACCAGATCCTGAGCTATCGGTATTTTTGTGTGGGAACCTGCTAATTGTGAACGTAAACGACCAGCGACAGGAAGTGCTGCGTCTGGCTGACTGTCCAGGAAGACGTCACATGGGGAAACTGCATATAGCCTATAGAGAGAAGCTCAGGATCTGGTGAAGGACGAGTTACTGATGGAGTCACAGAAACGTGTTGCAAACATCATGTTCACTGTGAATCCAGCACCAAAGGAAACGCCAGCGCTCGTAAGGGGCGGAGCTTTGATATTAGAGCTAAAGGCTAGTGTTAAAAATGATAATATAACATGTAAACAAGTAAATATTTAAACTACTAACAGGACGATTCTTTTTTGCGCAGCTCGTTCTAAACTTTGCGCTAGTTTAATTTTTATTTTGTGTTAGCCGCGTTAGCCGCGTTAGCCTCAAGACGAAAACATCCACGTTATGAACACGGAGTTTCCTCCAGTGAAGTCGTTACGTCTCACTTAATATTTTTTAACCTGCTCCGTCACATCCAAACTTTTACTCGCTGTCCTTTATGAAATATTAAAGGTATACAGGAGGATTTTCCCGAATTTTAGGAAAGAACCGCCCTCTCCACTTTTTTTACCTGCCTCCGAGGAGGAAGAATCTCCCCAAAACACTCTGGTCTTGTTTCTCTCTTCTGAAGCCTTTCTCTTCTTCTCATACACTTCGAAGACACTTTTTCTCTTGCCCCTCTGCCATTTTCAAACGACTTGGTGCGTTCTGCGAGCAGCAATTAATGGCTAACAGCATAACTCACATAGGCCTGAAAGTAACACCAGAATGATTGACAATCAGGAGGACCAATCGTCTTGATGATCCACCCGGAAATAGAACATCCTCCGCTAGACCTTTAAGCTATGGCTTCATTTCTGTGGGACCTGCTCATTTTGAATGGGAAGAGATAACGGACAGGACGGACAGCATAGAGCCCATAAGGAAATGAAACCATAAACATCACAGAAAGTGGCCAAGCTAATGAAAACTGGGAACAATCTTTAGCAAAATATTAAATATAATCCTTTGGCTTTATCCAAATCTAAAGCTTCTAATAACGACTAAAACTAGGCGAAAACATGACAAAAAAGTGACTGTCGTTGTTGTTGCCGTGTGACTTTTTTGTCATTACGATCAGTTTTGTAGGCCTTAGCTTTCAAACGAGGCGTTGCTGTGTGGCTCTCCAGTCGAGAAGCTTTTAGATTTGGGTAAAACTGGGGAAAAAACGTGTAAAAACGTGGGGTAAGAGGTTAAAAACCGTCTCAATAAAGCATCTACAGTAGCTTTACATTGTAAGGCTAACCACTCTGCCGCTCATTCAGACGCAAACGTTTGGCTTTCAGAGACGTTTTATTCAAAAACAGACACTTTTCTCCGTGACACAAACATGTCGTCCACAAACGTTAGAAAAACTCCAGTCTTTCTCAAAGCAGCCGCAAAACGAGTCGTGTCTCTTCAGCCGTCAGTATGCTAGCTGCTTTAGCATCAGTGATTTGGAGTTTACGATCTCCAAAGTCCTCAGTCGCTGCAGACGTCGCACAGATAACAAAGGAGTCGAACCCGGGACCGTGTTGCTGCTAAATGTAAAGTCACAGACGGTTAGCACGTTTAGTTAAGGCTAGTTTGGCTAAAACAGTTCAGCGATACATTCATTAGCTTCAAACACACACGAGCTAGCGTAGCGTTAGCCGTGGAGCTAACGGCCGGGCTAAGCTAACGGCCGGGCTAAGCTAAGCGTTAGCCTCTAAACACTGTATTTCAGCGAGAGCCACAGCGCTAACATCTCAGTGCAGTTTAGGAAAGTTCACACCAGCTCAAAACAAGATCAAAACTAAAAAATTTTCATTTACGTGTGAATGAGCTTTGATGCTACTTAGGTTTAGATTCGTGTGGACGCTGACGTTGACGTGGTCAGGCTGCTACGGTAAATGCTACGTTACATTTCAGAGTCTGACATCTTTATTTCATATAAAAACATTTGAATATAAAGTTTGGCACAGAGATAGTCTACGACGATCTAAATCACACATTCAGAAAACCCTGTGGTAAACTTTCCTTTAAGATCAAACTGTCTATAGATACAGACGCATCTCTATATTTGGAAAACAGTTAAGGGGGAAAACAATTTGGATAAAAATGTAAACTTTCTCTAATTATTCAAAAGCTACTTTAACAAAAGCTGAATTTTGAATATAGTTTCTACTAAATAAAGACACAAAGACATGGAGAGGAGCAAAGTGGTTCAACAGCCCATACATACATAAATAACGGAGAATGCTAATGCTAGCGGTTAGCTAGCGCTAGCTACGACTGCTGTTTTTTCATTTCTACTGAACAATCTGCTGTGAAGAAAATATCCATATTTGTATGTGATAAATATGTTCATATTCCACCAGAAAATGGCTAAAAAGAGGAGAAAAAAGGTGTTTCCCAATAGATTCTATTTTCCCCCTTGACAAAGCTCTTCAATAGAGTTCGGGAATGTGACGTCATATCGCTAAGCATTATGGGATTAGCAGCCATTGTAAATTAATGGAGATTTTAAAAGTTAAAATACTGGAGTTATTGTTCACATTAAAACACTTGGAGACCACAGTGTGTTAGATGTTTTTACCAGCAGTATCTCAGCAGCTAACGGAGTCGTTCCACTGGTTTTTTCTCCACTTTTTATACTGTTTTTAGCTAATGTTTGTCTATGGAAATGTATGCTAACAGCTGCAAAGATGGCGGATCTCCATGGTAACTGTGGACATTCCCGAACTCTATAGATATGGACGGCATCTCGTCATAGGAGGGGGCGTGGCCTCGCTAAGGGGGGGAAATAGAATCTTTTGGGAAACACAATTTTTCACTCTTTTTAGCCATTTTCTGGCAAAATATAAACTTATCACATACAAATAAAGTCAAGTCTAAATGAGGCCCATATGGATGATTATTAACAGCAGATTGTTCAGTAGAAGTGGAAAAACGGCAGTCGTAGCTAACGTGAGCTAGCGTTGGCATTATCACGATGCTAACATGAAGCATCATGTTAGCATCGTGAAGCATCATGTTAGCATTCTCCGTTATTCATGTATCTATGGGCCATGAACCTCTTTGCTCCTCTCCATGTCTTTGTGTCTTTATTTAGTATAAACTATATTCATAATTCAGCTTTTGATAAAGTAGTTTTTTAATAATTAGAGAAAGTTTAGATTTTTCTCCAAATAGTTTTTCCATTTAACTGTTTTCAAACATGACCATATATGGGCGACTCCAGAGATGCGTCTGTTCAACATTTCAACATCTCTAATCCGAGAGTCGGACAAATGAACCTTGAAAGTTACATGTGTAAAATGCAATGAGGTTTTTAATCAAAGTCGTGCAGGCCTAACGCACAGTGGTCACACTCGCCCATCATGGACACAAGAGCAACGGAACATCTACCATGCTCCTAATGAAAGTGTTCCTCACCAACAACATGAGGCTAAGTGTCCATTACACTGATCTGAATTTACAGAAGTCCCTTTAATGCTGCCCCTGGACCGACGTGAGTTCAGTTCCTGTGTTCGATGCTTTTATTACGATTCCGTTTAACGGTCACTGAATCCGCGGCGCCGAGCGGTCGTCCACCTGCGCGTTGGTCTTGAGTTTGACTCCTCGTCGGATCAGTGTGAGGTAATCCGTCTGCTGCGCCTCCTTCCTGCGGCCGGCGCCTCCTCTGACGGGCTGCGGCGGGGGCGGGGCGGGCGGCTCCGTGGCGAAGGGGCGGGGCACCGTGGGCGTCTTCACCGGGATCATAGGGGGCCGGACGGGGGCGGGGCCGAGGCTCAGGCCGAGGGAGGAGCGGCGCAGCGACGCCTTAGAGGACGGAGCGCGGCGGATGGTGGCGACCCCTGGTGTCGACACCAGGGGGGCGCATCGCGGGGGGAGGGGCCGTCGGGCGAAGGGGGCGGAGTCTGTGGGCGTGTGGAGCTCCGCCTCCGAGGAGAAGTGATCGCCGTCTGAACCTGAGAAGAGACAAAGAAGGACCATACTGTACTAAAGAAGGACCATACTGTACTAAAGAAGGACCATACTGTATTAAAGAAGGACCATACTGTACTAAAGAAGGGCCATACGGTACTAAAGAAGAACCATACTGTACTAAAGAAGGGCCATACGGTACTAAAGAAGAACCATACTGTACTAAAGAAGGACCATACTGTACTAAAGAAGGGTCATACTGTACTAAAGAAGGGTCATACTGTACTAAAGAAGAGCCATACTGTACTAAAGAAGGACCATACTGTACTAAAGAAGGACCATACTGTACTAAAGAAGGACCATACTGTACTAATGAAGGGCCATACTGTACTAAAGAAGGACCATACTGTATTAAAGAAGGGCCATACTGTGCTAAAGAAGGGCCATAATGTACTAAAGAAGGACCATACTGTACTAAAGAAGGGCCATACGGTACTAAAGAAGAACCATACTGTACTAAAGAAGGACCATACTGTACTAAAGAAGGGTCATACTGTACTAAAGAAGGGTCATACTGTACTAAAGAAGAGCCATACTGTACTAAAGAAGGACCATACTGTAGTAAAGAAGGACCATACTGTACTAAAGAAGGACCATACTGTACTAAAGAAGGACCATATTGTACTAAAGAAGGACCAAACTGTACTAAAGAAGGGCCATACTGTACTAAAGAAGAGCCATACTGTACTAAAGAAGGACCATACTGTACTAAAGAAGGACCATACTGTACTAAAGAAGGGCCATACTGTACTAAAGAAGGATCATACTGTACTAAAGAAGGACCATACTGTACTAAAGAAGGACCATACTGTACTAAAGAAGGGCCATACTGTACTAAAGAAGGACCATACTGTACTAAAGAAGGGCCATACTGTACTAAAGAAGGACCATACTGTATTAAAGAAGGGCCATACTGTACTAAAGAAGGGCCAAACTGTACTAAAGGAGGACCATATTGTACTAAAGAAGGACCATACTGTACTAAAGAACGGCCATACTGTACTAAAGAAGGACCATACTGTACTAAAGAAGGACCATACTGTACTAAAGAAGGACCATACTGTACTAAAGGACCATACTGTACTAAAGAAGGACCATACTGTACTAAAGGACCATACTGTACTAAAGAAGGACCATACTGTACTAAAGAAGGACCATACTGTACTAAAGAAGGACCATACTGTACTAAAGAAGGACCATACTGTACTAAAGGACCATACTGTACTAAAGAAGGGCCATACTGTACTAAAGAAGGGTCATACTGTACTAAAGAAGGACCATACTGTACTAAAGAAGGACCATACTGTACTAAAGGACCATACTGTACTAAAGAAGGACCATACTGTACTAAAGGACCATACTGTACTAAAGAAGGACCATACTGTACTAAAGAAGGACCATACTGTACTAAAGAAGGACCAAACTGTACTAAAGAAGGACCATACTGTACTAAAGAAGGACCATACTGTACTAAAGAAGGGCCATACTGTACTAAAGAAGGGCCATACTGTACTAAAGAAGGACCAAACTGTACTAAAGAAGGACCATACTGTACTAAAGAAGGACCATACTGTACTAAAGAAGGACCATACTGTACTAAAGAAGGACCATACTGTACTAAAGAAGGACCATACTGTACTAAAGAAGGGCCATACTGTACTAAAGGACCATACTGTACTAAAGAAGGACCATACTGTACTAAAGAAGGACCATACTGTACTAAAGGACCATACTGTACTAAAGAAGGACCATACTGTACTAAAGAAGGACCATACTGTACTAAA
This sequence comes from Gobius niger, assembly GCF_951799975.1. Classification (NCBI taxonomy): domain Eukaryota; kingdom Metazoa; phylum Chordata; class Actinopteri; order Gobiiformes; family Gobiidae; genus Gobius; species Gobius niger. Next base: position 33,276,436 of record NC_136865.1, on the reverse strand, counting down.
GAAGGACCATACTGTACTAAAGAAGGGCCATACTGTACTAAAGGACCATACTGTACTAAAGAAGGACCATACTGTACTAAAGGACCATACTGTACTAAAGAAGGACCATACTGTACTAAAGAAGGACCATACTGTACTAAAGAAGGACCAAACTGTACTAAAGAAGGACCATACTGTACTAAAGAAGGACCATACTGTACTAAAGAAGGGCCATACTGTACTAAAGAAGGGCCATACTGTACTAAAGAAGGACCAAACTGTACTAAAGAAGGACCATACTGTACTAAAGAAGGACCATACTGTACTAAAGAAGGACCATACTGTACTAAAGAAGGACCATACTGTACTAAAGGACCATACTGTACTAAAGAAGGACCATACTGTACTAAAGAAGGACCATACTGTACTAAAGAAGGACCAAACTGTACTAAAGAAGGGCCATACTGTACTAAAGAAGGGCCATACTGTACTAAAGAAGGACCAAACTGTACTAAAGAAGGACCATACTGTACTAAAGAAGGACCATACTGTACTAAAGAACGGCCATACTGTACTAAAGAAGGACCATACTGTACTAAAGAAGGACCATACTGTACTAAAGAAGGACCATACTGTACTAAAGGACCATACTGTACTAAAGAAGGACCATACTGTACTAAAGGACCATACTGTACTAAAGAAGGACCATACTGTACTAAAGAAGGACCATACTGTACTAAAGGACCATACTGTACTAAAGAAGGACCATACTGTGCTAAAGAAGGACCATACTGTACTAAAGAAGGACAATACTGTACTAAAGAAGGACCATACTGCGCTAAAGAAAGACCATACTGTACTAAAGAAGGACCAAACTGTACTAAAGAAGGACCATACTGTACTAAAGAAGGACCATACTGTACTAAAGAAGGGCCATACTGTACTAAAGGGCCATACTGTACTAAAGAAGGACCATACTGTACTAAAGAAGGACCATACTGTACTAAAGAAGGACCATACTGTGCTAAAGAAGGACCATACTGTACTAAAGAAGGGCCATACTGTAATAAAGAAGGACCATACTGTACTAAAGAAGGACCATACTGTACTAAAGAAGGACCATACTGTAGTAAAGAAGGACCATACTGTACTAAAGAAGGACCATACTGTACTAAAGAAGGACCATACTGTACTAAAGAAGGGCCATACTGTACTAAAGAAGGACCATACTGTACTAAAGAAGGGCCATACTGTACTAAAGAAGGACCATACTGTACTAAAGAAGGACCATACTGTGCTAAAGAAGGACCATACTGTACTAAAGAAGGGCCATACTGTACTAAAGAAGGACCATGCTGTACTAAAGAAGGACCATACTGCACTAAAGAAGGACCATACTGTACTAAAGAAGGACCATACTGTGCTACAGAAGGACCATACTGTACTAAAGAAGGACCATACTGTACTAAAGAAGGACCATACTGTACTAAAGAAGGACCATACTGTGCTAAAGAAGGACCATACTGTACTAAAGAAGGACCATACTGTACTAAAGAAGGGCCATACTGTACTAAAGAAGGACCATACTGTACTAAAGAAGGGCCATACTGTACTAAAGAAGGACCATACTGTACTAAAGAAGGACCATACTGTACTAAAGAAGAACCATACTGTACTAAAGAAGGGCCATACGGTACTAAAGAAGGGCCATACGGTACTAAAGAAGAACCATACTGTACTAAAGAAGGGCCATACGGTACTAAAGAAGGGCCATAATGTACTAAAGAAGGGCCATACTGTACTAAAGAAGGACCATACTGTGCTAAAGAAGGACCATACTGTACTAAAGAAGGACCATACTGTACTAAAGAAGGACCATACTGTACTAAAGAAGGACCATACTGTACTAAAGAAGGACCATACTGTGCTAAAGAAGGACCATACTGTACTAAAGAAGGACCATACTGTACTAAAGAAGAACCATACTGTACTAAAGAAGGGCCATACGGTACTAAAGAAGGGCCATAATGTACTAAAGAAGGGCCATACTGTACTAAAGAAGGACCATACTGTGCTAAAGAAGGACCATACTGTACTAAAGAAGGACCATACTGTACTAAAGAAGGACCATACTGTACTAAAGAAGGACCATACTGTGCTAAAGAAGGACCATACTGTACTAAAGAAGGGCCATACTGTACTAAAGAAGGACCATACTGTACTAAAGAAGGACCATACTGTGCTAAAGAAGGACCATATTGTACTAAAGAAGGACCATACTGTACTAAAGAAGGACCATACTGTACTAAAGAAGGACCATACTGTACTAAAGAAGGACCATACTGTGCTAAAGAAGGACCATACTGTACTAAAGAAGGACCATACTGTACTAAAGAAGGACCATACTGTACTAAAGAAGGACCATACTGTGCTAAAGAAGGACCATACTGTACTAAAGAAGGACCATACTGTACTAAAGAAGGACCATACTGTACTAAAGAAGGACCATACTGTACTAAAGAAGGACCATACTGTGCTAAAGAAGGACCATACTGTACTAAAGAAGGACCATACTGTACTAAAGAAGAACCATACTGTACTAAAGAAGGGCCATACGGTACTAAAGAAGGGCCATAATGTACTAAAGAAGGGCCATACTGTACTAAAGAAGGACCATACTGTGCTAAAGAAGGACCATACTGTACTAAAGAAGGACCATACTGTACTAAAGAAGGACCATACTGTACTAAAGAAGGACCATACTGTGCTAAAGAAGGGCCATACTGTACTAAAGAAGGGCCATACGGTACTAAAGAAGGGCCATAATGTACTAAAGAAGGGCCATACTGTACTAAAGAAGGACCATACTGTGCTAAAGAAGGACCATACTGTACTAAAGAAGGACCATACTGTACTAAAGAAGGACCATACTGTACTAAAGAAGGACCATACTGTACTAAAGAAGGACCATACTGTGCTAAAGAAGGACCATACTGTACTAAAGAAGGGCCATACTGTACTAAAGAAGGACCATACTGTACTAAAGAAGGACCATACTGTACTAAAGAAGGACCACACTGTACTAAAGAAGGACCATACTGTACTAAAGAAGGACCACACTGTACTAAAGAAGGACCATACTGTACTAAAGAAGGGCCATACTGTACTAAAGAAGGGTCATACTGTACTAAAGAAGGACCATACTGTACTAAAGAAGGGCCATACTGTACTAAAGAAGGACCATACTGTACTAAAGAAGGGCCATACTGTACTAAAGAAGGACCATACTGTACTAAAGAAGGACCATACTGTACTAAAGAAGGACCACACTGTACTAAAGAAGGACCATACTGTACTAAAGAAGGACCACACTGTACTAAAGAAGGACCATACTGTACTAAAGAAGGGCCATACTGTACTAAAGAAGGGTCATACTGTACTAAAGAAGGACCATACTGTACTAAAGAAGGGCCATACTGTACTAAAGAAGGACCATACTGTACTAAAGAAGGGCCATACTGTACTAAAGAAGGACCATACTGTACTAAAGAAGGACCATACTGTACTAAAGAAGAACCATACTGTACTAAAGAAGGGCCATACGGTACTAAAGAAGGGCCATACGGTACTAAAGAAGAACCATACTGTACTAAAGAAGGGCCATACGGTACTAAAGAAGGGCCATAATGTACTAAAGAAGGGCCATACTGTACTAAAGAAGGACCATACTGTGCTAAAGAAGGACCATACTGTACTAAAGAAGGACCATACTGTACTAAAGAAGGACCATACTGTACTAAAGAAGGACCATACTGTACTAAAGAAGGACCATACTGTACTAAAGAAGGACCATACTGTGCTAAAGAAGGACCATACTGTACTAAAGAAGGACCATACTGTACTAAAGAAGGACCATACTGTACTAAAGAAGGGCCATACTGTATATACTAGATATTCTGTTGTTGCTGTGGTGTTGAAATGTTAGTGAGCGGCGTCTCGTACCCGCGAGGTCATCGGAGCAGGAGGGGGTGTGGCCCTGGCTGCAGTAGGCGGAGTCTCGGCGTCTGGTGTCGGGGCAGGAGGGGGTGTGGCTCTGCTCTCGGTCCAGTCCTCGGGTCAGGGCCTGGAGCAGCTCCTCTCTGGGGTCTCGGGGGTCTCTCAGGTCTCTGGGGTCTCGGTCCCGGGGGTCTCTCAGGTCTCTGTCTCTTGGGTCTCGATCTCTGGGGTCTCTCGGGTCTCTCGGGTCTCTGGGGTCTCTGGGATCTCTGGGGTCTCTGGGATCTCTGGGATCTCTGGGATCTCTGGGGTCTCTGGGGTCTCTGGGGTCTCTGTGGTCTCTGGGGTCTCTCGGGTCTCTGTCATCGCGCTCCCTGCTCCTCCTCACAGCGCCCCCTACAGGCTGCAGAGGGCCGCCGTCCCAGACCTCGGAAACAGGACGGAAAACAACAATAAAGCTTCATTTCATTCAACAGCGTCCATACAATAAACCACTGTATGGCCCTGATTTAGACTTTATCGATGTGTCATGAATATGTTAATAGTTTCAGTGTATTATGATAAAGCTATTGGATTATAAACTGTGAACTATAGGGGGCAGCACTGAATGATTTTAATGTATTTTAAACCCTTAACTACCACCTGAACCGAGCACATTTTCTCCAGTTTGGCTTTATCCCAATCCAAAAGCTTCTGGAAAAGAGGAGAGAAAATAACAACAAAACTGAGACGAAAACGATGATGGAAATGTGACAAAAAAGTGACGAAAAATTGATGAAAAAGTGGCAAAAATGTCACAAAAATGTCAAAACAAATTGAAAAAATGTACGAAAAAAATGTGACAAAAAAAATGTCACAAAAAAAATGTCACAAAAAAATGAAAAAAATGTGACAAAAAAATGACAAAAATGTGATTAAAAAAATGTCAAAAATCTGATAAAAAATGACAAAAATTTCATAAAAAATTGACAAAAAAAATGACAAAAATGTGATAAAAAGTGACGGAAAAATGACAAAAATGTGACCAAAAAAACGACAAAAAATTGATAAAAAATTGACGAAAAAATGACAAAAATGTGACAAAAAAAATGTGATGAAAATGTGCTGAAAATTTGGAAAAAAAATGACAAAAAATGTATGAAAATTGAAGAAAAAATGACAAAAATGTGATTAAAAAAAGTGCTACAAATTTGACAAAAAAATATTTAAAAAATGATGAAAAAAATGAAAAAAAAGTTACAAAAATGAGTTGAATACCCAACAAAAAAATGATGGCAAAAAAATCTGATAACGTGAGGAAAAAGATCCATTTAGATGAGTTTTGTAGGTCTTTGCTTTCAAATGAGGTGTTACACTGGCCTACAGACAGATTTGGGCAAAGCTAAACTGGAAAATGTGATGACGTGAGGAAAAAGGTCGTCTCGGTTCAGGCGGTAGTTCAGAGGTTAATCTGATGTGTTTGTCTGGCAGAAACCGTCCTCATTGTGCCTTTATCTGCACTGAATCATCCACAAATCTGTTCGATGATTTCGCTTCATCTTCACTGAAACATCGAACGTTTTCAAACCGAGACATTTTAGGACCGGGTTTAGTTTTGGAGTCGGTCGTGGGAAAGTAACTGCATGGTTTACTCGAGTACTCACGGGCGCGGCGCCGAGGTCCTGGGAGTTAAACCCAGAGTCCTGTGAGGAGGCGGAGCCTAGCTGTGAGGAGGCGGAGCCGAGCTGAACCTGGCCACACCTGAAGAGAGGAGCGTCCGAGGAGCCGCCGCTGCCCACAGAGTTCACCGAGCTGAGGGCAGAGGTCAGAGGTCAGAGAGAGGTCAGAGAGGGGAGAGGTCAGGTTCTGAAGGTTCTTGAGTCCTCGTCTGTTCGCTGTAGAAGAGAAGTCTCCTGTAGGCGGCGCTGCAGAGTGAGGACCTCACCTGGACACGCTGGACGTCCTGGACACGATGGCGCCGGGAGACGTGGGCGAAGTGGGCGGAGTCTGGAAGGACCAGGAGCTTTCAGACGACGTCAGGCCGAGCAGGAGCTGCAGGAGAAACACCACCAGGTCAGGAACAAGAGGAACATCTACAGACTGAAGAGGAACATCTACAGACTGAAGAGGAACGTCTACAGACTGAAGAGGAACGTCTACAGACTGAAGAGGAACGTCTACAGACTGAAGAGGAACGTCTACAGACTGAAGAGGAACGTCTACAGACTAAAGAGGAACGTCTACAGACTGAAGAGGAACGTCTACAGACTGAAGAGGAACGTCTACAGACTGAAGAGGAACGTCTACTGAAGAGGAACGTCTACTGACTGAAGAGGAACGTCTACAGACTGAAGAGGAACGTTTACTGACTGAAGAGGAACGTTTACTGACTGAAGAGGAACGTCTACTGAAGAGGAACGTTTACTGACTGAAGAGGAACGTTTACTGACTAAAGAGGAACGTCTACAGACTGAAGAGGAACGTCTACAGACTGAAGAGGAACGTCTACTGACTGAAGAGGAACGTCTACAGACTGAAGAGGAACGTCTACAGACTGAAGAGGAACGTCTACAGACTGAAGAGGAACGTCTACTGACTGAAGAGGAACGTCTACAGACTGAAGAGGAACGTCTACTGACTGAAGAGGAACGTCTACAGACTGAAGAGGAACGTCTACAGACTGAAGAGGAACGTCTACTGACTGAAGAGGAACGTCTACTGACTGAAGAGGAACGTCTACAGACTGAAGAGGAACGTCTACTGACTGAAGAGGAACATCTACTGACTGAAGAGGAACGTCTACTGAAGAGGAACGTCTACAGACTGAAGAGGAACGTCTACAGACTGAAGAGGAACGTCTACAGACTGAAGAGGAACGTCTACTGACTGAAGAGGAACGTCTACTGACTGAAGAGGAACATCTACTGAAGAGGAACGTCTACAGACTGAAGAGGAACGTCTACAGACTGAAGAGGAACGTCTACAGACTGAAGAGGAACGTCTACAGACTGAAGAGGAACGTCTACTGACTGAAGAGGAACGTCTACAGACTGAAGAGGAACGTCTACTGACTGAAGAGGAACGTCTACTGACTGAAGAGGAACGTCTACAGACTGAAGAGGAACGTCTACTGACTGAAGAGGAACGTCTACTGAGGAACGTCTACTGACTGAAGAGGAACGTCTACTGACTGAAGAGGAACGTCTACTGACTGAAGAGGAACGTCTACAAACTGAAGAGGAACGTCTACAGACTGAAGAGGAACGTCTACTGACTGAAGAGGAACGTCTACTGACTGAAGAGGAACGTCTACAAACTGAAGAGGAACGTCTACTGACTGAAGAGGAACGTCTACTGAGGAACGTCTACTGACTGAAGAGGAACATCTACAGACTGAAGAGGAACGTCTACTGAAGAGGAGCGTCTACAGACTGAAGAGGAACGTCTACAGACTGAAGAGGAACGTCTACTGACTGAAGAGGAACGTCTACTGACTGAAGAGGAACATCTACAGACTGAAGAGGAACGTCTACAGACTGAAGAGGAACGTCTACAAACTGAAGAGGAACGTCTACAGACTGAAGAGGAACGTCTACTGACTGAAGAGGAACGTCTACAGACTGAAGAGGAACGTCTACAAACTGAAGAGGAACATCTACTGACTGAAGAGGAACGTCTACTGACTGAAGAGGAACGTCTACTGACTGAAGAGGAACGTCTACAGACTGAAGAGGAACGTCTACTGACTGAAAAGGAACGTCTACTGACTGAAGAGGAACGTCTACTGACTGAAGAGGAACGTCTACTGACTGAAGAGGAACGTCTACTGAAGAGGAACGTCTACAGACTGAAGAGGGACGTCTACTGACTGAAGAGGAACGTCTACAGACTGAGGAGGAACGTCTACAGACTGAAGAGGAACGTCTACAGACTGAAGAGGGACGTCTACCGACTGAAGAGGAACGTCTACTGACTGAAGAGGAACATCTACAGACTGAAGAGGAACGTCTACTGAAGAGGAACATCTACAGACTGAAGAGGAACGTCTACAAACTGAAGAGGAACGTCTACTGACTGAAGAGGATCATCTACTGACTGAAGAGGAACGTCTACTGACTGAAGAGGAACGTCTACTGACTGAAGAGGAACGTCTACAGACTAAAGAGGAACATCTACTGACTGAAGAGGAACGTCTACTGACTGAAGAGGAACGTCTACTGACTGAAGAGGAACGTCTACAGACTAAAGAGGAACATCTACTGACTGAAGAGGAACGTCTACTGACTGAAGAGGAACGTCTACAGACTAAAGAGGAACATCTACTGACTGAAGAGGAACGTCTAGAGACTGAAGAGGAACGTCTACAGACTAAAGAGGAACATCTACAGACTGAAGAGGAACGTCTACTGACTGAAGAGGAACGTCTACAGACTGAAGAGGAACGTCTACTGACTGAAGAGGAACGTCTACAGACTAAAGAGGAACATCTACTGACTGAAGAGGAACGTCTACAGACTGAAGAGGAACGTCTACTGACTGAAGAGGAACGTCTACAGACTGAAGAGGAACGTCTACTGACTGGAGAGGAACGTCTACAGACTGAAGAGGAACGTCTACAGACTGAAGAGGAACGTCTACAGACTGAAGAGGAACGTCTACAGACTGAAGAGGAACGTCTACTGACTGAAGAGGAACGTCAACTGACTGAAGAGGAACGTCTACTGACTGAAGAGGAACGTCTACAAACTGAAGAGGAACGTCTACAGACTGAAGAGGAACGTCTACTGAAGAGGAACGTCTACTGACTGAAGAGGAACGTCTACTGACTGAAGAGGAACGTCTACTGACTGAAGAGGAACGTCTACTGAAGAGGAACGTCTACAGACTGAAGAGGAACATCTACTGACTGAAGAGGAACGTCTACAGACTGAAGAGGAACATCTACTGACTGAAGAGGAACGTCTACAGACTGAAGAGGAACATCTACTGACTGAAGAGGAACGTCTACAGACTGAAGAGGAACGTCTACTGACTGAAGAGGAACATCTACAGACTGAAGAGGAACGTCTACTGAAGAGGAACGTCTACAGACTGAAGAGGAACATCTACTGACTGAAGAGGAACGTCTACAGACTGAAGAGGAACGTCTACTGACTGAAGAGGAACGTCTACTGACTGAAGAGGAACGTCTACTGACTGAAGAGGAACGTCTACTGACTGAAGAGGAACGTCTACTGACTGAAGAGGAACGTCTACTGACTGAAGAGGAACGTCGACTGACTGAAGAGGAACGTCTACAGACTGAAGAGGAACGTCTACAGACTGAAGAGGAACGTCTACTGACTGAAGAGGAACGTCTACAGACTGAAGAGGAACGTCTACTGACTGAAGAGGAACGTCTACAGACTGAAGAGGAACGTTTACTGACTGAAGAGGAACGTCTACTGACTGAAGAGGAACGTCTACAGACTGAAGAGGAACGTCTACAGACTGAAGAGGAACGTCTACAGACTGAAGAGGAACGTCTACTGAAGAGGAACGTCTACAGACTGAAGAGGAACGTCTACTGACTGAAGAGGAACGTCTACAGACTGAAGAGGAACGTCTACAAACTGAGGAGGAACGTCTACTGACTGAAGAGGAACGTCTACTGACTGAAGAGGAACGTCTACAGACTGAAGAGGAACGTCTACAGACTGAAGAGGAACGTCTACAGACTGAAGAGGAACGTCTACTGACTGAAGAGGAACGTCTACAGACTGAAGAGGAACGTCTACAGACTGAAGAGGAACGTCTACTGACTGAAGAGGAACGTCTACTGACTGAAGAGGAACGTCTACTGACTGAAGAGGAACGTCTACAGACTGAAGAGGAACGTCTACTGACTGAAGAGGAACATCTACAGACTGAAGAGGAACGTCTACTGAAGAGGAACGTCTACTGACTGAAGAGGAACGTCTACTGAAGAGGAACATCTACAGACTGAAGAGGAACGTCTACAGACTGAAGAGGAACGTCTACAGACTGAAGAGGAACGTCTACTGACTGAAGAGGAACGTCTACTGACTGAAGAGGAACATCTACAGACTGAAGAGGAACGTCTACTGAAGAGGAACATCTACAGACTGAAGAGGAACGTCTACAGACTGAAGAGGAACGTCTACAGACTGAAGAGGAACGTCTACTGACTGAAGAGGAACATCTACAGACTGAAGAGGAACGTCTACTGAAGAGGAACATCTACAGACTGAAGAGGAACGTCTACAGACTGAAGAGGAACGTCTACAGACTGAAGAGGAACGTCTACTGACTGAAGAGGAACGTCTACTGACTGAAGAGGAACGTCTACTGACTGAAGAGGAACGTCTACTGACTGAAGAGGAACGTCTACTGACTGAAGAGGAACGTTTACAGACTGAAGAGGAACGTCTACAGAACAAGAGGAACGTCTACAGACTGAAGAGGAACGTCTACAGACTGAAGAGGAACGTCTACTGACTGAAGAGGAACGTCTACTGACTGAAGAGGAACGTCTACTGACTGAAGAGGAACGTTTACAGACTGAAGAGGAACGTCTACAGAACAAGAGGAACGTCTACAGACTGAAGAGGAACGTCTACAGAACAAGAGGAACGTCTACTGACTGAAGAGGAACGTCTACTGACTGAAGAGGAACGTCTACTGACTGAAGAGGAACATCTACAGACTGAAGAGGAACATCTACAGACTGAAGAGGAACGTCTACAGACTGAAGAGGAACGTCTACTGACTGAAGAGGAACGTCTACAGACTGAAGAGGAACGTCTACTGACTGAAGAGGAACGTCTACTGACTGAAGAGGAACGTCTACTGACTGAAGAGGAACGTCTACTGACTGAAGAGGAACGTTTACTGACTAAAGAGGAACGTCTACAGACTGAAGAGGAACGTCTACAGACTGAAGAGGAACGTCTACTGACTGAAGAGGAACGTCTACAGACTGAAGAGGAACGTCTACAGACTGAAGAGGAACGTCTACAGACTGAAGAGGAACGTCTACTGACTGAAGAGGAACGTCTACAGACTGAAGAGGAACGTCTACTGACTGAAGAGGAACGTCTACAGACTGAAGAGGAACGTCTACAGACTGAAGAGGAACGTCTACTGACTGAAGAGGAACGTCTACTGACTGAAGAGGAACGTCTACAGACTGAAGAGGAACGTCTACTGACTGAAGAGGAACATCTACTGACTGAAGAGGAACGTCTACTGAAGAGGAACGTCTACAGACTGAAGAGGAACGTCTACAGACTGAAGAGGAACGTCTACAGACTGAAGAGGAACGTCTACTGACTGAAGAGGAACGTCTACTGACTGAAGAGGAACATCTACTGAAGAGGAACGTCTACAGACTGAAGAGGAACGTCTACAGACTGAAGAGGAACGTCTACAGACTGAAGAGGAACGTCTACAGACTGAAGAGGAACGTCTACTGACTGAAGAGGAACGTCTACAGACTGAAGAGGAACGTCTACTGACTGAAGAGGAACGTCTACTGACTGAAGAGGAACGTCTACAGACTGAAGAGGAACGTCTACTGACTGAAGAGGAACGTCTACTGAGGAACGTCTACTGACTGAAGAGGAACGTCTACTGACTGAAGAGGAACGTCTACTGACTGAAGAGGAACGTCTACAAACTGAAGAGGAACGTCTACTGACTGAAGAGGAACATCTACAGACTGAAGAGGAACGTCTACTGAAGAGGAGCGTCTACAGACTGAAGAGGAACGTCTACAGACTGAAGAGGAACGTCTACTGACTGAAGAGGAACGTCTACTGACTGAAGAGGAACATCTACAGACTGAAGAGGAACGTCTACAGACTGAAGAGGAACGTCTACAAACTGAAGAGGAACGTCTACAGACTGAAGAGGAACGTCTACTGACTGAAGAGGAACGTCTACAGACTGAAGAGGAACGTCTACAAACTGAAGAGGAACATCTACTGACTGAAGAGGAACGTCTACTGACTGAAGAGGAACGTCTACTGACTGAAGAGGAACGTCTACAGACTGAAGAGGAACGTCTACTGACTGAAAAGGAACGTCTACTGACTGAAGAGGAACGTCTACTGACTGAAGAGGAACGTCTACTGACTGAAGAGGAACGTCTACTGAAGAGGAACGTCTACAGACTGAAGAGGGACGTCTACTGACTGAAGAGGAACGTCTACAGACTGAGGAGGAACGTCTACAGACTGAAGAGGAACGTCTACAGACTGAAGAGGGACGTCTACCGACTGAAGAGGAACGTCTACTGACTGAAGAGGAACATCTACAGACTGAAGAGGAACGTCTACTGAAGAGGAACATCTACAGACTGAAGAGGAACGTCTACAAACTGAAGAGGAACGTCTACTGACTGAAGAGGATCATCTACTGACTGAAGAGGAACGTCTACTGACTGAAGAGGAACGTCTACTGACTGAAGAGGAACGTCTACAGACTAAAGAGGAACATCTACTGACTGAAGAGGAACGTCTACTGACTGAAGAGGAACGTCTACTGACTGAAGAGGAACGTCTACAGACTAAAGAGGAACATCTACTGACTGAAGAGGAACGTCTACTGACTGAAGAGGAACGTCTACAGACTAAAGAGGAACATCTACTGACTGAAGAGGAACGTCTAGAGACTGAAGAGGAACGTCTACAGACTAAAGAGGAACATCTACAGACTGAAGAGGAACGTCTACTGACTGAAGAGGAACGTCTACAGACTGAAGAGGAACGTCTACTGACTGAAGAGGAACGTCTACAGACTAAAGAGGAACATCTACTGACTGAAGAGGAACGTCTACAGACTGAAGAGGAACGTCTACTGACTGAAGAGGAACGTCTACAGACTGAAGAGGAACGTCTACTGACTGGAGAGGAACGTCTACAGACTGAAGAGGAACGTCTACAGACTGAAGAGGAACGTCTACAGACTGAAGAGGAACGTCTACAGACTGAAGAGGAACGTCTACTGACTGAAGAGGAACGTCAACTGACTGAAGAGGAACGTCTACTGACTGAAGAGGAACGTCTACAAACTGAAGAGGAACGTCTACAGACTGAAGAGGAACGTCTACTGAAGAGGAACGTCTACTGACTGAAGAGGAACGTCTACTGACTGAAGAGGAACGTCTACTGACTGAAGAGGAACGTCTACTGAAGAGGAACGTCTACAGACTGAAGAGGAACATCTACTGACTGAAGAGGAACGTCTACAGACTGAAGAGGAACATCTACTGACTGAAGAGGAACGTCTACAGACTGAAGAGGAACATCTACTGACTGAAGAGGAACGTCTACAGACTGAAGAGGAACGTCTACTGACTGAAGAGGAACATCTACAGACTGAAGAGGAACGTCTACTGAAGAGGAACGTCTACAGACTGAAGAGGAACATCTACTGACTGAAGAGGAACGTCTACAGACTGAAGAGGAACGTCTACTGACTGAAGAGGAACGTCTACTGACTGAAGAGGAACGTCTACTGACTGAAGAGGAACGTCTACTGACTGAAGAGGAACGTCTACTGACTGAAGAGGAACGTCTACTGACTGAAGAGGAACGTCTACTGACTGAAGAGGAACGTCTACAGACTGAAGAGGAACGTCTACAGACTGAAGAGGAACGTCTACTGACTGAAGAGGAACGTCTACAGACTGAAGAGGAACGTCTACTGACTGAAGAGGAACGTCTACAGACTGAAGAGGAACGTTTACTGACTGAAGAGGAACGTCTACTGACTGAAGAGGAACGTCTACAGACTGAAGAGGAACGTCTACAGACTGAAGAGGAACGTCTACAGACTGAAGAGGAACGTCTACTGAAGAGGAACGTCTACAGACTGAAGAGGAACGTCTACTGACTGAAGAGGAACGTCTACAGACTGAAGAGGAACGTCTACAAACTGAGGAGGAACGTCTACTGACTGAAGAGGAACGTCTACTGACTGAAGAGGAACGTCTACAGACTGAAGAGGAACGTCTACAGACTGAAGAGGAACGTCTACAGACTGAAGAGGAACGTCTACTGACTGAAGAGGAACGTCTACAGACTGAAGAGGAACGTCTACAGACTGAAGAGGAACGTCTACTGACTGAAGAGGAACGTCTACTGACTGAAGAGGAACGTCTACTGACTGAAGAGGAACGTCTACAGACTGAAGAGGAACGTCTACTGACTGAAGAGGAACATCTACAGACTGAAGAGGAACGTCTACTGAAGAGGAACGTCTACTGACTGAAGAGGAACGTCTACTGAAGAGGAACATCTACAGACTGAAGAGGAACGTCTACAGACTGAAGAGGAACGTCTACAGACTGAAGAGGAACGTCTACTGACTGAAGAGGAACGTCTACTGACTGAAGAGGAACATCTACAGACTGAAGAGGAACGTCTACTGAAGAGGAACATCTACAGACTGAAGAGGAACGTCTACAGACTGAAGAGGAACGTCTACAGACTGAAGAGGAACGTCTACTGACTGAAGAGGAACATCTACAGACTGAAGAGGAACGTCTACTGAAGAGGAACATCTACAGACTGAAGAGGAACGTCTACAGACTGAAGAGGAACGTCTACAGACTGAAGAGGAACGTCTACTGACTGAAGAGGAACGTCTACTGACTGAAGAGGAACGTCTACTGACTGAAGAGGAACGTCTACTGACTGAAGAGGAACGTCTACTGACTGAAGAGGAACGTTTACAGACTGAAGAGGAACGTCTACAGAACAAGAGGAACGTCTACAGACTGAAGAGGAACGTCTACAGACTGAAGAGGAACGTCTACTGACTGAAGAGGAACGTCTACTGACTGAAGAGGAACGTCTACTGACTGAAGAGGAACGTTTACAGACTGAAGAGGAACGTCTACAGAACAAGAGGAACGTCTACAGACTGAAGAGGAACGTCTACAGAACAAGAGGAACGTCTACTGACTGAAGAGGAACGTCTACTGACTGAAGAGGAACGTCTACTGACTGAAGAGGAACATCTACAGACTGAAGAGGAACATCTACAGACTGAAGAGGAACGTCTACAGACTGAAGAGGAACGTCTACTGACTGAAGAGGAACGTCTACAGACTGAAGAGGAACGTCTACTGACTGAAGAGGAACGTCTACTGACTGAAGAGGAACGTCTACTGACTGAAGAGGAACGTCTACTGACTGAAGAGGAACGTTTACAGACTGAAGAGGAACGTCTACAGAACAAGAGGAACGTCTACAGACTGAAGAGGAACGTCTACAGACTGAAGAGGAACGTCTACAGACTGAAGAGGAACGTCTACAGAACAAGAGGAACGTCTACAGACTGAAGAGGAACGTCTACAGACTGAAGAGGAACGTCTACAGACTGAAGAGGAACGTCTACTGACTGAAGAGGAACGTTTACAGACTGAAGAGGAACGTCTACAGAACAAGAGGAACGTCTACAGACTGAAGAGGAACGTCTACAGACTGAAGAGGAACGTCTACAGACTGAAGAGGAACGTCTACTGACTGAAGAGGAACGTCTACAGAACAAGAGGAACGTCTACAGACTGAAGAGGAACGTCTACTGACTGAAGAGGAACGTCTACAGACTGAAGAGGAACGTCTACAGACTGAAGAGGAGCGTCTACTGAAGAGGAACGTTTACAGACTGAAGAGGAACGTCTACAGACTGAAGAGGAACGTCTACTGAAGAGGAACGTCTACTGACTGAAGAGGAACGTCTACTGACTGAAGAGGAACGTCTACAGACTGAAGAGGAACGTCTACTGACTGAAGATGAACGTCTACAGACTGAAGATGAACGTCTACAGACTGAAGAGGAACGTCTACAGACTGAAGAGGAACGTCTACTGACTGAAGATGAACGTCTACAGACTGAAGAGGAACGTCTACTGACTGAAGAGGAACGTCTACAGACTGAAGAGGAACATCTACTGACTGAAGAGGAACATCTACTGACTGAAGAGGAACGTCTACTGACTGAAGAGGAACGTCTACTGAAGAGGAACATCTACAGACTGAAGAGGAACGTCTACAGACTGAAGAGGAACGTCTAGAGACTGAAGAGGAACGTCTACAGACTGAAGAGGAACATCTACAAACTGAAGAGGAACGTCTACTGACTGAAGAGGAACGTCTACAGACTGAAGAGGAACATCTACTGAAGAGGAACGTCTACAGACTGAAGAGGAACGTCTACTGACTGAAGAGGAACGTCTACTGACTGAAGAGGAACATCTACAGACTGAAGAGGAACGTCTACAGACTGAAGAGGAACGTCTACTGACTGAAGAGGAACGTCTTCTGACTGAAGAGGAACGTCTACTGAAGAGGAACGTCTACAGACTGAAGAGGAACGTCTACAGACTGAAGAGGAACGTCTACAGACTGAAGAGGAACGTCTACAGACTGAAGAGGAACGTCTACTGACTGAAGTGGAACATCTACAGACTGAAGAGGAACGTCTACAGACTGAAGAGGAACGTCTACTGAAGAGGAACGTCTACAGACTGAAGAGGAACGTCTACAGACTGAAGAGGAACGTCTACTGAAGAGGAACGTCTACAGACTGAAGAGGAACGTCTACAGACTAAAGAGGAACGTCTACAGACTGAAGAGGAACGTCTACAGACTGAAGAGGAACGTCTACAGACTGAAGAGGAACGTCTACTGAAGAGGAACGTCTACTGACTGAAGAGGAACGTCTACTGACTGAAGAGGAACGTTTACTGACTGAAGAGGAACGTCTACTGAAGAGGAACGTTTACTGACTGAAGAGGAACGTTTACTGACTAAAGAGGAACGTCTACAGACTGATGAGGAACGTCTACTGACTGAAGAGGAACATCTACAGACTGAAGAGGAACGTCTACTGACTGAAGAGGAACGTTTACAGACTGAAGTGGAACGTCTACTGACTGAAGAGGAACGTCTACAGACTGAAGAGGAACATCTACTGACTGAAGTGGAACGTCTACTGACTGAAGAGGAACGTCTACAGACTGAAGAGGAACGTCTACTGAAGAGGAACGTCTACTGACTGAAGAGGAACATCTACAGACTGAAGAGGAATGTCTACAGACTGAAGAGGAACGTCTACAGACTGAAGAGGAACGTCTACAGACTGAAGAGGAACGTCTACTGACTGAAGAGGAACGTCTACAGACTGAAGAGGAACGTCTACAGACTGAAGAGGAACGTCTACAGACTGAAGAGGAACGTCTACAGACTGAAGAGGAACGTCTACTGACTGAAGAGGAACGTCTACAGACTGAAGAGGAACGTCTACTGACTGAAGAGGAACGTCTACTGACTGAAGAGGAACGTCTACTGACTGAAGAGGAACGTCTACTGACTGAAGAGGAACGTCTACAGACTGAAGAGGAACATCTACTGACTGAAGAGGAACGTCTACAGACTGAAGAGGAACGTCTACAGACTGAAGAGGAACGTCTACTGACTGAAGAGGAACGTCTACTGACTGAAGAGGAACGTTTACTGACTAAAGAGGAACGTCTACAGACTGATGAGGAACGTCTACTGACTGAAGAGGAACATCTACAGACTGAAGAGGAACGTCTACTGACTGAAGAGGAACGTTTACAGACTGAAGTGGAACGTCTACTGACTGAAGAGGAACGTCTACAGACTGAAGAGGAACATCTACTGACTGAAGTGGAACGTCTACTGACTGAAGAGGAACGTCTACAGACTGAAGAGGAACGTCTACTGAAGAGGAACGTCTACTGACTGAAGAGGAACATCTACAGACTGAAGAGGAATGTCTACAGACTGAAGAGGAACGTCTACAGACTGAAGAGGAACGTCTACAGACTGAAGAGGAACGTCTACTGACTGAAGAGGAACGTCTACAGACTGAAGAGGAACGTCTACAGACTGAAGAGGAACGTCTACTGACTGAAGAGGAACGTCTACTGACTGAAGAGGAACGTCTACTGACTGAAGAGGAACGTCTACAGACTGAAGAGGAACATCTACTGACTGAAGAGGAACGTCTACAGACTGAAGAGGAACGTCTACAGACTGAAGAGGAACGTCTACTGACTGAAGAGGAACGTCTACTGACTGAAGAGGAACGTCTACAGACTGAAGAGGAACGTCTACTGACTGAAGAGGAACGTCTACAGACTGAAGAGGAACGTCTACAGACTGAAGAGGAACGTCTACTGACTGAAGAGGAACGTCTACAGACTGAAGAGGAACGTCTACAGACTGAAGAGGAACGTCTACTGACTGAAGAGGGGTTTGATGTGAAGAGGAGCGTAGGGGCGGGGCTGTGAGTGGGCGGGGCTGTGTGTGGGCGGGGCTGTGAGTGGGCGGGGCTTTGGCTCACCTGCTCTCCGGCTGGGGGCAGCTTGTGCGGGTCCATGGTGAGGGGTTTAATGTAAAGGGGAGCGAGGGGGCGGGGCTGTGAGTGGGCGGGGCTGTGCGTGGGCGGGGCTGTGTTTGAGTGGGCGGGGCTGAGGCTCACCTGCTCTCCGGCTGGGGGCAGCTTGTGCGGGTCCATGGTGAGGGGTTTGATGTGAAGGGGAGCGAGGGGGCGGGGCTGTGAGTGGGCGGGGCTGTGTTTGAGTGGGCGGGGCTGAGGCTCACCTGCTCTCCGGCTGGGGGCAGCTTGTGCGGGTCCATGGTGAGGATCCTCAGGTCTTCACTCAGACTCTGCAGGTGAGACACGTCGGCGAGCAGACGCATCTCCTCGTCCTGGAGAAGAACGTCGTTAAAGCATGAAACGAAAACGCCATTTTCTGAGCGCGAGGGGGCGGAGCCTGTGCTGACCATGAGTGGGCGGAGCTTGGCGACCAGGAAGCAAAATCGTCCTCGTTCCTCCAGCAGAGCTCTTCTCACCGCGTTCCTCTCCAGCTCCTCCAGCAGCTCCACAGCGCCGCCTGGAGGCCCTGCAGGGACACAGTTTGAAGTACTGGAGGATTAAAGTACTGGAGGATTAAAGTACTGGAGGATTAAAGTACTCGAGGATTAAAGTACTGGAGGATTGAAGTACTGGAGGATTAAAGTACTGGAGGATTAAAGTACTGGAGGATTGAAGCACTGGAGGATTAAAGTACTGGAGGATTGAAGCACTGGAGGATTAAAGTACTGGAGGATTAAAGTACTGGAGGATTGAAGTACTGGAGGATTAAAGCACTGGAGGACTGAAGCACTGGAGGATTAAAGCACTGGAGGACTGAAGCACTGGAGGATTAAAGCACTGGAGGACTGAAGCACTGGAGGATTAAAGTACTGGAGGATTGAAGCACTGGAGGATTAAAGTACTGGAGGATTGAAGCACTGGAGGATTAAAGTACTGGAGGATTGAAGCACTGGAGGATTAAAGTACTGGAGGATTGAAGCACTGGAGGACTGAAGTACTGGAGGATTGAAGTACTGGAGGATTAAAGTACTGGAGGATTAAAGTACTGGAGGATTAAAGTACTGGAGGATTAAAGTACTGGAGGATTAAAGTACTGGAGGATTGAAGTCCTGGAGGATTAAAGTACTGGAGGATTAAAGTCCTGGAGGATTAAAGTCCTGGAGGATTAAAGTACTGGAGGATTAAAGTACTGGAGGATTAAAGTACTGGAGGATTGAAGTACTGGAGGATTAAAGTACTGGAGGATTGAAGTACTGGAGGATTAAAGCACTGGAGGACTGAAGCACTGGAGGATTAAAGTACTGGAGGATTGAAGCACTGGAGGACTGAAGTACTGGAGGATTGAAGTACTGGAGGATTAAAGTACTGGAGGATTAAAGTACTGGAGGATTAAAGTACTGGAGGATTAAAGTACTGGAGGATTGAAGCACTGGAGGATTAAAGTACTGGAGGATTAAAGTACTGGAGGATTAAAGTACTGGAGGATTAAAGTCCTGGAGGATTAAAGTCCTGGAGGATTAAAGTACTGGAGGATTAAAGTCCTGGAGGATTAAAGTCCTGGAGGATTAAAGTCCTGGAGGACTGAAGTCCTGGAGGATTAAAGTCCTGGAGGATTAAAGTACTGGAGGATTAAAGTCCTGGAGGATTAAAGTACTGGAGGATTAAAGTCCTGGAGGATTAAAGTACTGGACGATTAAAGTCCTGGAGGATTAAAGTACTGGAGGATTAAAGTACTGGAGTTTTGAAGTACTCGAGTGTTGAAGTACTCGAGTATTGAAGTACTCGAGTGTTGAAGTACTCGAGTATTTAAGTACTGGAGGATTAAAGTACTCGAGTATTGAAGTACTGATAAAGTTTTCTGACCTTTCTTGTTTTTCTTCTGCAGTTTGAGCGAGTCGGACGAGCGTTTCTTCAGCTCCTGACGAACCTTTTTACATTCTGTAACACAAACACACAAACACACACACAAAATAACTTTATATGACATTATTATATCTGCTGTAGCAGTAATAGTATTAGTATTAGTGTTAGGACTGCAGTAGTATTAGTCATAGTAGTAGGATTATTAGTTTCATAAGGAATAGTAGTATTACTGCAGTAGTATAGTAGTATTACTGCAGTAGTATAGTAGTATTACTGCAGTAGTATAGTAGTATTACTGCAGTAGTATAGTAGTATTACTGCAGTAGTATAGTAGTATTACTGCAGTAGTATAGTAGTATTACTGCAGTAGTATAGTAGTATTACTGCAGTAGTATAGTGGTATTACTGCAATAGTATAGTATCAGTGTTACTGCAGTTTTATAGTAGTATTACTGCAGTAGTATAGTATCAGTATTACTGCAGTACCTTTGTGATGGTCTTTGTCCAAACTCTGTGTGTTTTTCTTCCAGTCGTCCATCTGCTCCTGCAGCGGCGCCACCAGGTGGTCAGCAAACGCCCTGAGTACAAGAGAGATACTGGAGTACAGATACTGGAGTACAGATACTGGAGTACAGATACTGGAGTACCCAGATACTGGAGTACAGATACTGGAGTACAGATACTGGAGTACAGATACTGGAGTACACGGACACTGGATAACACAGATACTGGAGTACAGATACTGGAGTACCCAGATACTGGAGTACAGAGACTGGAGTACACGGACACTGGATAACACAGATACTCGAGTACAGATACTGGAGTACACAGAGACTCGAGTCTCTGTACTCGAGTACAGATACTGGAGTACACAGAGACTGGAGTACACGGATACTCCAGTATCTGTGTACTTGAGTACAGATCCTCACCCGCTGAAGTTCCTGAGTTTGGTCTCGATGCTGCGATGTCTCAAACACAGTCGAGTCAGAGCGGCTCCGAGGTCCTGCATCGCTCCTGAAACACAGATACTTCTGTACTATAGTACTGGAGTACTGCAGTACTGCAGTATTTACTCTGAGCAGGAGCGTTAGGGCATCTGACTCACCTCTGCTGCCGGAGGCGGCGTCGGCCACTCTCTGGAAGGCGTCGAGGAACGAGGCGACGGCGGCGAGAGTCGCTCTGAGGAACAAATGTGTTTATTGTTTCATCTGTGGGTGTGAGCGCCCCCTGTGGTCACTCCTGAACTGAACCTTTCACTCTTATGTTTCATCTGTGGGTGTGAGCGCCCCCTGTGGGCCACTCCTGAACTGAACCTTTCAATATCTTATGTTTCATCTGTGGGTGTGAGCGCCCCCTGTGGGTCACTCCTGAACTGAACCTTTCACTATCTTATGTTTCATCTGTGGGTGTGAGCGCCCCCTGTGGGCCACTCCTGAACTGAACCTTTCACTATCTTATGTTTCATCTGTGGGTGTGAGCGCCCCCTGTGGGTCACTCCTGAACTGAACCTTTCACTATCTTATGTTTCATCTGTGGGTGTGAGCGCCCCCTGTGGGCCACTCCTGAACTGAACCTTTCACTATCTTATGTTTCATCTGTGGGCGTGAGCGCCCCCTGTGGGCCACTCCTGAACTGAACCTTTCACTCTTATGTTTCATCTGTGGGTGTGAGCGCCCCCTGTGGGTCACTCCTGAACTGAACCTTTCACTCTTATGTTTCATCTGTGGGCGTGAGCGCCCCCTGTGGGCCACTCCTGAACTGAACCTTTCACTATCTTATGTTTCATCTGTGGGTGTGAGCGCCCCCTGTGGGCCACTCCTGAACTGAACCTTTCACTATCTTATGTTTCATCTGTGGGTGTGAGCGCCCCCTGTGGGTCACTCCTGAACTGAACCTTTCACTATCTTATGTTTCATCTGTGGGTGTGAGCGCCCCCTGTGGGTCACTCCTGAACTGAACCTTTCACTATCTTATGTTTCATCTGTGGGTGTGAGCGCCCCCTGTGGGTCACTCCTGAACTGAACCTTTCACTCTTATGTTTCATCTGTGGGTGTGAGCGCCCCCTGTGCGTCACTCCTGAACTGAACCTTTCACTATCTTATGTTTCATCTGTGGGTGTGAGCGCCCCCTGTGGGCCACTCCTGAACTGAACCTTTCACTCTTATGTTTCATCTGTGGGTGTGAGCGCCCCCTGTGGGTCACTCCTGAACTGAAACTTTCACTCTTATGTTTCATCTGTGGGTGTGAGCGCCCCCTGTGGGCCACTCCTGAACTGAACCTTTCACTCTTATGTTTCATCTGTGGGTGTGAGCGCCCCCTGTGGTCACTCCTGAACTGAACCTTTCACTATTATGTTTCATCTGTGGGCGTGAGCGCCCCCTGTGGGTCACTCCTGAACTGAACCTTTCACTATCTTATGTTTCATCTGTGGGCGTGAGCGCCCCCTGTGGTCACTCCTGAACTGAACCTTTCACTCTTATGTTTCATCTGTGGGTGTGAGCGCCCCCTGTGGTCACTCCTGACCTGAACCTTTCACTCTTATGTTTCATCTGTGGGTGTGAGCGCCCCCCTGTGGTCACTCCTGAACGTACCTGAGCTGCGTCTGCAGTTTCCCGCCTTTACTCACGAGGTCGTCCCACAGCGGCAGGCTGCCCTGGAACACACGGAGAACAGGGTCAAACCGGGTTAAACTAACCTAAACTAACCTAAACTAACCCAGAGCCTGGACCACATTAAACAGCTGGACCACATTAAACACGTGGACCACATTAAACAGCTGGACCACATTAAACAGCTGGACCACATTAAACAGCTGGACCACATTAAACACGTGGACCACATTAAACAGCTGGACCACATTAAACAGCTGGACCACATTAAACAGCTGGACCACATTAAACATGTGGACCATATTAAACAGCTGGACCACATTAAACAGGTGGACCACATTAAACAGGTGGACCACATTAAACACATGGACCACATTAAACATGTGGACCACATTAAACAGCTGGACCACATTAAACACGTGGACCACATTAAACAGCTGGACCACATTAAACAGCTGGACCACATTAAACATGTGGACCATATTAAACAGCTGGACCACATTAGACAGCTGGACCACATTAAACACGTGGACCACATTAAACAGCTGGACCACATTAAACATGTGGACCATATTAAACAGCTGGACCACATTAAACAGCTGGACCACATTAAACACGTGGACCACATTAAACACGTGGACCACATTAAACACGTGGACCACATTAAACAGCTGGACCACATTAAACACGTGGACCACATTAAACATGTGGACCATATTAAACAGCTGGACCACATTAAACATGTGGACCATATTAAACAGCTGGACCACATTAAACAGCTGGACCACATTAAACACGTGGACCACATTAAACACGTGGACCACATTAAACACGTGGACCACATTAAACAGCTGGACCACATTAAACAGGTGGACCACATTAAACAGCTGGACCACATTAAACAGCTGGACCACATTAAACACGTGGACCACATTAAACAGCTGGACCACATTAAACAGGTGGACCACATTAAACAGCTGGACCACATTAAACACGTGGACCACATTAAACATGTGGACCATATTAAACATGTGGACCACATTAAACACGTGGACCACATTAAACAGCTGGACCACATTAAACAGGTGGACCACATTAAACAGCTGGACCACATTAAACACGTGGACCACATTAAACACGTGGACCACATTAAACATGTGGACCATATTAAACATGTGGACCATATTAAACAGCTGGACCACATTAAACATGTGGACCATATTAAACAGCTGGACCACATTAAACAGCTGGACCACATTAAACACGTGGACCACATTAAACAGCTGGACCACATTAAACAGGTGGACCACATTAAACAGCTGGACCACATTAAACATGTGGACCATATTAAACAGCTGGACCACATTAAACAGCTGGACCACATTAAACACGTGGACCACATTAAACAGCTGGACCACATTAAACAGGTGGACCACATTAAACACATGGACCACATTAAACACGTGGACCACATTAAACATGTGGACCATATTAAACAGCTGGACCACATTAAACAGCTGGACCACATTAAACAGCTGGACCACATTAAACACATGGACCACATTAAACAGGTGGACCACATTAAACACATGGACCACATTAAACACGTGGACCACATTAAACACGTGGACCACATTAAACACGTGGACCACATTAAACAGCTGGACCACATTAAACACGTGGACCACATTAAACACATGGACCACATTAAACAGCTGGACCACATTAAACAGGTGGACCACATTAAACACATGGACCACATTAAACACGTGGACCACATTAAACACGTGGACCACATTAAACACGTGGACCACATTAAACAGCTGGACCACATTAAACACATGGACCACATTAAACAGCTGGACCACATTAAACAGCTGGACCACATTAAACACGTGGACCACATTAAACACGTGGACCACATTAAACATGTGGTCCACATTAAACACGTGGACCACATTAAACAGCTGGACCACATTAAACAGCTGGACCACATTAAACAGCTGGACCACAGCCTCTCCTCTCCAGCTGCTGGAGTCGGTGCTGATGCTGAGGGGCGTGTCCCGCGTCAGCGCCTGGTTACCGTGGAAACGCTGCATTAGAGGGAGGACTGCTCTGACTCCTCCTCCTCCATCCCTCTCTCCTCTCCCTCTACCACCAACGGCCCATAGTGGATGGTAGTGAAGGCAATGGAGCGACTGACAGGGACTTTATTATTAGTTTTTCAAACGCGACTTTAACGTCACGTGAGCTTTAAAGTCACGTGACTCAACGGCGTCTCTGCATCCAAGTGTCAAAGCAGCTCCACGTTTGTTTCTCTGAACCAAAACACAACGAGGTCCCTTTGACCACCGACCCACGGCTCCACAAGCCCCCCCCCCCGAACCCCCCCGGACCCCCCTCTCCCCCCTCAGCCCCCCTGACCTTCATGTCTGAGATGAGCCCCTGGAACAGCGCTGAGAGGCCGCTGCGCTCTCGCTCCATCCCCGGCTCCATGTCTGCGTCCGCGGCCTGCGCTGCGGCTCCTCCCGCCGTCAGAGGCCCGGCGCTCGGGGCTCGGGGTTCGGGGCTCGGGGCCCGGGGCGGAGCGGGGGCTGCACCGGGGGCTGTGTCCGGGGATAGCGGCCCTCCTGGGCGGACAGGAGGCGGTCACGGGGGGGGGGGCCTCTCTGCGCGGACGGAGTCTGGAGGAAAAACCAAACACGCCGCACTGCCGCACGCACGCGCACCACGAGCGCCGCTGACGTGAACGAGCGCGGACCGGGAGCGCGCGCCACAGCGACCACGCCCCCAAGAGCACGAGGAGGCGTTTATTTACGGTCCATCTTCCTCTTCATTAAAAACCTCTAAACCCCCAGTTCAGCTTTACCCAAATCTAACAAAGCTTCTGGAATAAAACGGAGACGAAAACGAGGATGAAAAAAACAAACAAAAACAAAGCAAGAGCCACAGAAACGAACCACATCTGACAAAAAAATGTGATTAAAAAAAAAAAGGTTTTGTGGGTCTTAGCTTTCAAATCAGCCATTACACTGACCTGCAGCCTCTTTTAGGTTTGGGTAAAGCTGAACTGGAGAAAATGCGCTCGGTTAAAGTGAACGTCTCCTTTTGTCCTTTAGCCTCCGTCTCAAACTGATGCAACAGCGCCCTCTGGCGGTAGGAGCAGGACAGCGCCACACAAACCTCAACACACACGAAGCCACACTGACCTGCAGGCTGCTTTAGATTTGGGTAAAGCTGAACTGGAGAACATGTGCTCAGGTAAAGCGGGGGTAAAGGGACCAAAGCAATAAAAAATCAGACTAAAAACTGAAAAAAGACCAAAAAAAAGTGTCAAAAACACGGTGACAATGAAACGAAAAAGTCAGTTTGGTCTCAGCTTTCAAATGAGGCATGACTCTGTTGCTCTTTTAGATTTGGGTAAAGCCGAACTGGAGAGCCGAGAGTGTTTAACCTGGTCAGCAGAGTGTTTAACCCGGTCAGAGTGTTTAACCTGATCAGAGTGTTTAACCCGGTCAGAGTGTTTAACCTGGTCAGCAGAGTGTTTAACCTGATCAGCAGAGTGTTTAACCTGGTCAGCAGAGTGTTTAACCTGGTCAGAGTGTTTAACCTGGTCAGCAGAGTGTTTAACCTGGTCAGAGTGTTTAACCTGGTCAGCAGAGTGTTTAACCTGGTCAGAGTGTTTAACCTGGTCAGAGTGTTTAACCTGGTCAGCAGAGTGTTTAACCTGGTCAGCAGAGTGTTTAACCCGGTTAGCAGAGTGTTTAACCTGGTCAGCAGAGTGTTTAACCTGGTCAGAGTGTTTAACCTGGTCAGAGTGTTTAACCTGGTCAGCAGAGTGTTTAACCTGGTCAGCAGAGTGTTTAACCTGGTCAGAGTGTTTAACCTGGTCAGCAGAGTGTTTAACCTGGTCAGAGTGTTTAACCTGGTCAGCAGAGTGTTTAACCTGGTCAGAGTGTTTAACCTGGTCAGAGTGTTTAACCTGGTCAGCAGAGTGTTTAACCTGGTCAGCAGAGTGTTTAACCCGGTTAGCAGAGTGTTTAACCTGGTCAGCAGAGTGTTTAACCTGGTCAGCAGAGTGTTTAACCTGGTCAGCAGAGTGTTTAACCTGATCAGCAGAGTGTTTAACCTGGTCAGCAGAGTGTTTAACCTGGTCAGCAGAGTGTTTAACCTGGTCAGCAGAGTGTTTAACCTGGTCAGCAGAGTGTTTAACCTGGTCAGAGTGTTTAACCTGGTCAGCAGAGTGTTTAACCTGGTTAGCAGAGTGTTTAACCCGGTCAGCAGAGTGTTTAACCTGGTCAGCAGAGTGTTTAACCCGGTCAGCAGAGTGTTTAACCTGGTTAGCAGAGTGTTTAACCCGGTTAGCAGAGTGTTTAACCTGGTCAGCAGAGTGTTTAACCTGGTCAGCAGAGTGTTTAACCCGGTCAGCAGAGTGTTTAACCTGGTCAGCAGAGTGTTTAACCCGGTCAGCAGAGTGTTTAACCTGGTTAGCAGAGTGTTTAACCCGGTTAGCAGAGTGTTTAACCTGGTCAGCAGAGTGTTTAACCTGGTCAGCAGAGTGTTTAACCTGGTCAGCAGAGTGTTTAACCTGGTCAGCAGAGTGTTTAACCTGGTCAGCAGAGTGTTTAACCCGGTCAGCAGAGTGTTTAACCTGGTCAGCAGAGTGTTTAACCCGGTTAGCAGAGTGTTTAACCTGGTCAGCAGAGTGTTTAACCTGGTCAGCAGAGTGTTTAACCTGGTCAGCAGAGTGTTTAACCTGATCAGCAGAGTGTTTAACCTGGTCAGCAGAGTGTTTAACCTGGTCAGCAGAGTGTTTAACCTGGTCAGCAGAGTGTTTAACCTGATCAGCAGAGTGTTTAACCTGGTCAGCAGAGTGTTTAACCTGGTCAGCAGAGTGTTTAACCTGGTCAGCAGAGTGTTTAACCTGGTCAGCAGAGTGTTTAACCTGGTCAGCAGAGTGTTTAACCTGGTCAGAGTGTTTAACCTGGTCAGCAGAGTGTTTAACCTGGTTAGCAGAGTGTTTAACCCGGTCAGCAGAGTGTTTAACCTGGTCAGCAGAGTGTTTAACCCGGTCAGCAGAGTGTTTAACCTGGTTAGCAGAGTGTTTAACCCGGTTAGCAGAGTGTTTAACCTGGTCAGCAGAGTGTTTAACCTGGTCAGCAGAGTGTTTAACCCGGTCAGCAGAGTGTTTAACCTGGTCAGCAGAGTGTTTAACCCGGTCAGCAGAGTGTTTAACCCGGTCAGCAGAGTGTTTAACCTGGTCAGCAGAGTGTTTAACCCGGTTAGCAGAGTGTTTAACCTGGTCAGCAGAGTGTTTAACCCGGTCAGAGTGTTTAACCCGGTCAGCAGAGTGTTTAACCTGGTCAGCAGAGTGTTTAACCCGGTCAGCAGAGTGTTTAACCTGGTCAGCAGAGTGTTTAACCTGGTCAGCAGAGTGTTTAACCCGGTCAGCAGAGTGTTTAACCTGATCAGCAGAGTGTTTAACCCGGTCAGCAGAGTGTTTAACCTGGTCAGCAGAGTGTTTAACCCGGTCAGCAGAGTGTTTAACCCGGTCAGCAGAGTGTTTAACCTGGTCAGCAGAGTGTTTAACCTGGTCAGCAGAGTGTTTAACCCGGTCAGCAGAGTGTTTAACCCGGTCAGCAGAGTGTTTAACCTGGTCAGCAGAGTGTTTAACCCGGTCAGCAGAGTGTTTAACCTGGTCAGCAGAGTGTTTAACCTGGTCAGCAGAGTGTTTAACCTGGTCAGCAGAGTGTTTAACCCGGTCAGCAGAGTGTTTAACCTGATCAGCAGAGTGTTTAACCTGGTCAGCAGAGTGTTTAACCTGGTCAGAGTGTTTAACCTGGTCAGCAGAGTGTTTAACCTGGTTAGCAGAGTGTTTAACCTGGTCAGCAGAGTGTTTAACCTGGTCAGAGTGTTTAACCCGGTCAGAGTGTTTAACCTGGTCAGAGTGTTTAACCTGGTTAGCAGAGTGTTTAACCCGGTTAGCAGTGTGGTTAACCCGGTTAGCAGAGTGTTTAACCTGGTCAGAGTGTTTAACCTGGTCAGCAGAGTGTTTAACCCGGTCAGCAGAGTGTTTAACCCGGTCAGCAGAGTGTTTAACCCGGTTAGCAGAGTGGTTAACCCGGTTAGCAGGGTGGTTAACCCGGTTAGCAGTGTGGTTAACCCGGTTAGCAGGTTAGCCTCTCGGCCGGGGAGGGGGCGTGTCCAGCAGCAGCTCTGACAGAGACAATGACAGGACGATGTCCCGGTCACAGCTGCAGGAACGCCTTAAACACCGGCTCCGTCTGTGAG
Organism: Gobius niger; assembly: GCF_951799975.1. Taxonomy (NCBI): domain Eukaryota; kingdom Metazoa; phylum Chordata; class Actinopteri; order Gobiiformes; family Gobiidae; genus Gobius; species Gobius niger. The sequence goes on along the minus strand of NC_136865.1, from coordinate 33,247,301 downwards.
GAGGAGAAATACACACAAATACACACAAGTACACACAAGTACACACACACACATACACACAAATACACACACATGTACACACATGTACACAAATGTCCACGACTGCGACTGTTTTCATATTTAAAACTCCGCCTCCGCCTGATCTAAAAGCTTCTTACGGCCTATTGAGAAACGCCTCATTTGAAAGCTAAGACCTACAAAACTGATTGAACATTTTTCCTTGCGTTGTTGCCGCTCTTTGTCATAAGGATTTCAGATTTGGGTAAAGCCGAACTGGAGGAAATGCGCTCGGCTCAGGCGGGGGTGAAGAAGTGAAGTAAAAGTCAGAAGTGTTAAAGTATTAAGTGTATAAAGGTACTGCCATACAGTGCAGTACAGACTCTGCTCTGAAAAGTACTGAAGTAAAAGTACCAGAAATGTGTAGTTTGTACTTTACTGTGTTTTTATCGTATTTCTGAAACTAAAGTTAAAGTAAATGTGAAAACGAGACAAATGAAGTACATGTATTTGTACTTTTACTTCCTCCTCCAGAGACTTAATGTTCGACCCAAACATCTGAGCGACGCGTCTTCCTCCCGTTGCCGCGGCGACGCGTCTTCCTCCCGTTACCGCGGCGACGGCTCTGATCATCGTCATTAACGGCGTCTAAATCCTGTGTTTAGCGTTTGAGCCGCAGCCAGTTCTCCGTCCGAGCCCCGGGAGCCGACTCAGGAAGGAACGTCTCACAAGAGTAAATATAACATTTTACACAAAATACTGGAAGATGAAGTCATTTATCTGGAGTTACAAGAGCATCTAAATGAACATCAGTTTGTGAATCAGATCTGCAGATGGAACGAATGTCAGAATAAACGGCAATGATGAAAACAAGGAAATCTGCGGACGTTTTTAAAGCGGTAATTATTCATTTAGAATATTCCACTTTCTAAGCAACTTCCTGATAAGACGTTTCAGTGAAGCAGCTGTAGAAACGTTTGAGTTGGGGATGGGCGGATCTAGGGCTGTTCAATGAATCGAAATTCGATTACGATTTCGATTACAATAGTAAACGATTACAAAATTAGCATAATCGCAAAAAATCAATTATAATTTTTTTTCATTTTTTTTTTTTCAATTTTTTGTTGCAATTTTTTAATTGTTGGATTTTTGTCACTTTTTTGATGGATTTTTGTCACTTTTTTGATGGATTTTTGTCACTTTTTTGATGGATTTTTGTCACTTTTTTGATGGATTTTTTTCACTTTTTTGATGGATTTTTTTAAAGGCAACAAATAATCGTTTGAATAATCGTGATTTCAATTATGACAAAAATAATCGTGATTATTATTTTTTCAATAATCGAGCAGCCCTAGGCGGATCGATACCAAAGTATTGATATCGATACCAAACGGCAAAAAAAAACGGCAAAAAGTATCGATACTAATTTGCATATGTAAAAGGAGGGCAGGGCAGCAATTATCAACACAAAAGGATGATTTATTTCTTTGTTCTGAGCCAAAACAGTCACAACAGCAAAGGATTGAACTGAACCAGGCTGATCATTCTGGTTTAGGTTCTGTTTGTCATGTAAGTATTAATTTAAAATGTTGTTTATGTATTTAATTTCACATTAGTATTGCTTAATTAACCAGTTAAATTAATATAATTTTAATTGACCAATTAAATATGTAAAACAACCATTTTTAGAAATGTATATTGACTGAAATAAATTCACCCATATGAAATGACCAGTATCGGTATCGTCAAAAAAGACCCTAAAAGTATCGGTATTGTATCGATTCCAAAAAATGTGGTGTCGCCCGTCCCTAGTTTGTGTGAAATGAGCTGCAGCTCCAGTGGTTCGTCTCGATGTCACTTCCTGTCAGTGTCCAACCAGGAAGTGAAACTATTGTCACAAATGTCTCAAAACTGGGTAAAACGTTTAAGAAAATCCTAAATACAAAATTGTGTTTTAGCAAAAAAAAGATTCCATTTGTGGTAAATGGATTTTTGAGAATGTGTAAACCTGTGTCTAAAAACAATAAAAACACACGAGTTAAAGAGTTTGGTTTTATTAAAATAAAGTTATTTTCTTTGGGCTGAAGCTGGAGTTCATCAGAGTGACCTGCGGAGACACAAAGGAAACGTTACAAAACAATCTGTCAAACTGGACTAAAGGAGCTCCACAAGGAGGCGCTGCAGGGAAACTGAATATGCAAATGAAGTGGAACGTCTGCAGATCAACGACAAACACGAGGAAATGTCTCATATTAGTGACAAACATCTGAGGGATTTACCCTTTAAAAAGGAACAGGCCACCGTTTCTACAGACTGAGATGTTCTTACCTGAGCTGTGACGAGTTCTTTAGGACCTGTCTGATCTTCAGTCACGTAAACACAGCGCAGACGGCGTTAGCATTTAGCCTCTCCCTCTCTCTATAGCTCCAAAACAGGTCAAGATAGAAGCTACCAAGCTCTTCCACGTTTTCCCTATTTAAATATGGTTACGTGAAGTGTTCCACTACAAAGTATAATTACACAAAATAGTAATCTTCACTTTACTGTGCGGATGCCAAATTACTCCTGGTATTATTACGCCATACAATATAGTTCCCCCTTTTATCCGCTTAGAAAATCCACATTGTTTAATTGTGTGTAATTATACTTTGTAGTGGAACACTTCACGTAACCATATTTAAATAGGGAAAACGTGGAAGAGCTCGGTAGCTTCTATCTTGACCTGTTTTGGAGCTATAGAGGAGAGAGGGAGAGGCTAAATGCTAACGCCGTCTGCGCTGTGTTTACGTGACTGAAGATCAGACGGGTCCTAAAGAACTCGTCACAGCTCAGGTAAGAACATATCTCAGTGTGGAAAGACGCTGGCCTGTTCCTTTAAGGAAACTAAAAACCTCCTTTTTTGGTTCAAAGATCAATAAATCCACCAGGAATCAGATCTGTAAAAATCCTCCAGATCTTTTTCTGATACTAAAATATTTCTCATCTAGAACCAGAAACAGTTTGCGGAAGATTTGCAGATTTACAAGATCAGGTTCACCTGCAGAAAACGGGGGAACTTTGACTGGCGTTACTCTGGCCTATAGGCTGTGACCCTGTAGATTTGGGTAAAGTCGAACTCTGTTAGAAGAGGTTAAAGAGCTGCACTGTTACCTTGGTCGTTGATGTTAAGTGTTCTGCTGAGCCTGGAGGTACGGGGGGGTTCATACGGAGGTTTGTTCAGGTACAGGCCGCTCGACCCCGGACGCTGCTCCTCCTCAGTCCGAGCCTGGAGGTACGGGTGTTTGTAGGGGTGAGTGGAGGTGTTTGTAGGGGTGAGAGTAGGTGTGTGTAGGGGTGCTGCTGCTGCCTCTGAACCTGGAGGTACGGGTGTTTGTAGGGGGGGTGCTGCTGCTGCCTCTGAGCCTGGAGGTACGGGTGCTTGTACGGGTGAGTGTAGGGGTGTGTAGGGGTACTGCTGCTGCCTCTGAACCTGGAGGTACGGGGGGGTGTTTACAGGTGTGTGTAGGGGTGTTCGTAGGGGGGGTGCTGCTGCTGGCTCTGAGCCTGGAGGTACGGGTGCTTGTAGGGGTGTTCGTGGGGGTGCTTGTAGGGGTGCTGCTGCTGCTGCCGCTGAGCCGGTTTCTGGTTGGTCTGGGGAACCCGGACACTCTGCCACGTGACTTTGGGGAGCGGTTTGGTCGGTAAGGGGAAGTCGTACCGGAGCAGCTTCGACGGGAGAACGTAAACCTTGGCCGGGCTCTGGGGTTTCCTCACACTGGGCTCTGCGTCCGGAGCTTGGCGTTGGTGGGGCTGGACTGGACTCCACCGACCGGGTTCGTTTTGGCTTCGAAGCTTGTTGAGAAGCAGCGAGTGCCAGGTTTGAATGAGTTTGTCGGGACGTGCTCCCTGCGCTCCCGTGTCCTGCTCCTCCGTCTGACTCCACGCCGGGTATCGGGCACCGGGCTCCTGATCACCGGCTGCAGGGACGCCTCGCTCGTTGGCGTTCGAGCTCCACGGCGGGCGGCCGACCTCCGAGGCGGCGTTTCTGGACGGCGGAGTCCAAGATCCAGGGGAGTGCACTTCCGTGATCGGTGGCTTCACGTCGGGATAGTTCGGTTTCCACGGGTGATGCCTAGACTCGTACGCCGTGTTCTCGGTCGCTCGTTGGTCAGAGGAGCCCGGCTGTTTCGGGTCAGAAGGTTTTGACGGCTGGTTTTGCGACTGCGAATGACCTCCGCTGGAGTAGCTCTGCGCGTTCCCTTGTCCGCTCGGTCGGTGTTGGGTCTGGGAGTCTGGATGAGATGGCTCGTAGTTCTCCTGACCTCCACTCCAGTAGCTCTGCCGCCCTCCGGTCTGCATGTCTCCTTGGAGGTTCGGATTTCTCGAGCCCCACGCTTCGTTTCCTGCGTCCGGGGCGTTTGAAGACGAGCTGGACGACTGACCCGCGTGATGCCGACTGTGAAACCAAGCTTGGTATCCGGGAGGAACGTTCGGATTCGGTGAAGGTGGTTTGTTTGGATAAAGGTCTGATGTTTCATGAGGATTTGGACCAGACGCCCATGGAAAGTTCTCAAAGCGGCCGGAGAGAGGCTGCTCCGTCGGGTTTTGGAAACTTTCAGCAAACGACTGACCTGGACGTCCACCAGAGTGACCTCCAGAGTAACCCCCAGACTGCTGCCCACCAGAGTAACCTCCAGACTGCCCACTAGAGAAACCTCCAGACTGCCCACTAGAGTGACCTCCAGACTGCTGCCCACCAGAGTAACCTCCAGACTGCCCACTAGAGTAACCTCCAGACTGCCCACTAGAGTGACCTCCAGACTGCCCACTAGAGTGACCTCCAGACTGCCCACTAGAGTGACCTCCAGACTGCCCACTAGAGTAACCTCCAGACTGCTGCTGCCCACTAGAGTAACCTCCAGACTGCCCACTAGAGTAACCTCCAGACTGCCCACTAGAGTGACCTCCAGACTGCTGCCCACCAGAGTGACCTCCAGACTGCTGCTGCCCACCACTATAGTGCTGTGAAGATGGAGCTTCGTTTCGCCGGCTTCCATAGTTTCCTCCAAAGGCGTCAGATCCCGGTGGCGTCGCAGAGTTTGGCCGTTCTGGAACCCCTGAAGCGGTGCCCGCGTTCAGTGAATGCCTCGGCGGATCGGGCGGCCGCTGAGTCTGAGATCCAGGGGAGTGCACTTCTGTGATGAGCGGCTTCAGCGGCTTCACGTTGGGATAGTTCGGTTTCCACGGTTGATGCCTAGACTCGTACGCTGTGTTCTCGGTCGCTCGTTGGTCAGAGGAGCCCGGCTGTTTCGGGTCAGAAGGTTTTGACGGCTGGTTTTGCGACTGCGAATGACTCCAATGACCTCCACTGGAGTAGCTCTGCGCGTTCCCTTGTCCACTCGGTCGGTGTTGGGTCTGGGAGTCTGGATGAGATGGCTCGTAGTTCTCCTGACCTCCACTCCAGTAGCTCTGCCGCCCTCCGTTCTGCATGTCTCCTTGGAGGTTCGGATTTCTCGAGCCCCACGCTTCGTTTCCTGCGTCCGGGGCGTTTGAAGACGAGCTGGACGACTGACCCGAGTGATGCCGACTGTGAAACCAAGCTTGGTATCCGGGAGGAACGTTCGGATTTGGTGAAGGTCTAAGGTCTGATGTTTCATGAGGATTTGGACCAGACGCCCATGGAAAGTTCTCAAAGCGGCCGGAGAGAGGCTGCTCCGTCGGGTTTTGGAAACTTTCAGCAAACGACTGACCTGGACGTCCACTAGAGTAACCTCCAGACTGCCCACTAGAGTAACCTCCAGACTGCCCACCAGAGTAACCTCCAGACTGCCCACCAGAGTAACCTCCAGACTGCCCACCAGAGTGACCTCCAGACTGCTGCTGCCCACTAGAGTAACCTCCAGACTGCTGCCCACCAGAGTGACCTCCAGACTGCTGCTGCCCACCAGAGTAACCTCCAGACTGCCCACTAGAGTAACCTCCAGACTGCTGCCCACTAGAGTACCCTCCAGACTGCCCACTAGAGTAACCTCCAGACTGCTGCTGCCCACTAGAGTAACCTCCAGACTGCTGCTGCCCACTAGAGTAACCTCCAGACTGCTGCCCACTAGAGTACCCTCCAGACTGCCCACTAGAGTAACCTCCAGACTGCTGCCCACTAGAGTGACCTCCAGACTGCTGCCCACCAGAGTGACCGCCAGACTGCTGCCCACCAGAGTGACCTCCAGACTGCTGCCCACCAGAGTAACCTCCAGACTGCTGCTGCCCACTAGAGTGACCTCCAGACTGCTGCCCACTAGAGTGACCTCCAGACTGCTGCCCACCAGAGTGACCTCCAGACTGCTGCCCACCAGAGTGACCTCCAGACTGCTGCCCACTAGAGTAACCTCCAGACTGCTGCTGCCCACTAGAGTAACCTCCAGACTGCTGCTGCCCACCAGAGTAACCTCCAGACTGCTGCCCACCAGAGTAACCTCCAGACTGCTGCCCACCAGAGTAACCTCCAGACTGCTGCCCACCAGAGTAACCTCCAGACTGCTGCCCACCAGAGTAACCTCCAGACTGCTGCCCACCAGAGAAACCTCCAGACTGCTGCTGCCCACTAGAGTGACCTCCAGACTGCTGCCCACTAGAGTGACCTCCAGACTGCTGCCCACCAGAGTGACCTCCAGACTGCTGCCCACCAGAGTGACCTCCAGACTGCTGCCCACTAGAGTAACCTCCAGACTGCTGCTGCCCACTAGAGTAACCTCCAGACTGCTGCTGCCCACCAGAGTAACCTCCAGACTGCTGCCCACCAGAGTGACCTCCAGACTGCTGCCCACCACTATAGTGCTGTGAAGATGGAGCTTCGTGTCGGCGGCTTCCATAGTTTTCTCCAAAGGCGTCAGATCCCGGTGGCGTCGCAGAGTTTGGCCGTTCTGGAACCCCTGAAGCGGTGCCCGCGTTCAGTGAATGCCTGGGTGGATCGGGCGGCCTCCGAGTCTGAGATCCAGGGGAGTGCACTTCTGTGATGAGCGGCTTCAGTGGCTTCACGTTGGGATAGTTCGGTTTCCACGGTTGATGCCTAGACTCGTACATTGTGTTCTCGGTCGCTCGTTGGTCAGAGGAGCCCGGCTGCTTCGGGTCAGAAGGTTTTGACGGCTGGTTTTGCGACTGCGAATGACTCCAATGACCTCCACTGGAGTAGCTCTGCACGTCTCCTTGTCCCGTTTGGAGGTTTGGATTTCTCGAGCCCCACGCTTCGTTTCCTGCGTCCGGGGCGTTTGAAGACGAGCTGGACGACTGACCCGCGAGATGCCGACTGTGAAACCAAGCTTGGTATCCGGGAGGAACGTTCGGATTCGGTGAAGGCCTCAACGGTTTGTTTGGATTAAGGTCTGATGTTTCATGAGGATTTGGGTTTAGCCCAGACGCCCACGGAAAGTTCTCAAAGCGGCCGGACAGAGGCTGCTCCGTCGGGTTTTGGAAACTTTCAGCAAACGACTGACCTGGACGTCCACCAGAGTGACCTCCAGACTGCCCACCAGAGTAACCTCCAGACTGCTGCCCACTAGAGTAACCTCCAGACTGCTGCCCACCAGAGTAACCTCCAGACTGCTGCCCACCAGAGTAACCTCCAGACTGCTGCCCACCAGAGTAACCTCCAGACTGCCCACCAGAGTAACCTCCAGACTGCTGCCCCCCAGAGTGACCTCCAGAGTAACCTCCAGACTGTTGCCCACCAGAGAGACCTCCAGACTGCCCACTAGAGTGACCTCCAGAGTACCCTCCAGACTGTTGCCCACCAGAGAGACCTCCAGACTGCTGCCCACCAGAGTAACCTCCAGACTGCCCACCAGAGAGACCTCCAGACTGCTGCCCACCAGAGTGACCTCCAGACTGCCCACCAGAGTGACCTCCAGACTGCTGCCCACCAGAGTGACCTCCAGACTGCTGCCCACCAGAGTGACCTCCAGACTGCTGCCCACCAGAGTGACCTCCAGACTGCCCACCAGAGAGACCTCCAGACTGCTGCCCACCAGAGTATCCTCCAGACTGCTGCCCACTGCTATAGTGCTGTGAAGATGGAGCTTCATGTCGACGGCTTCCATGTCTTTCTCCAAAATACCAGTTTTCTCCAAAGCCTTCGAATCCCGGCGCCGTAGCCGAGTTTGGAGGCGACTGCGCAGAGTGTGGCCATTCAGGAACCCCTGAAGCGGTGCCCGTGTTGGGTGAATGCCCTGGCAGATCGGGCGGCCGCTGAGTCTGAGATCCAGGGGAGTGCACTCCCATGATCAGCGGCTTCACGGTGGGATAGTTCTGCACGTTCGGCTGCCATGGTTGGTGCCTAGACTCGTACGCTGCGTTATCAGGGGAGCTCTGGGCGTGTCCACCCGGGGAGCCCTGGGCGTGTCCACCCGGGGAGCCCTGGGCGTGTCCACTCGGGGAGCCCTGGGCGTGTCCACTCGGGGAGCCCTGGGCGTGTCCACTCGGGGAGCCCTGGGCGTGTCCACTCGGGGAGCCCTGGGCGTGTCCACTCGGGGAGCCCTGGTCCTGCTCTCCGTTCTGGGCATTTCCTTGTCCCGTTTGGAAGCCTGGATTTGTCGCGGCCCACGCTTCGTACCCAGTGTCCGGTGCGTTTGGCCTGGTCTGGCTCGGATCCCTGCCGCCCTGCTCCCCCTCTGGAGGTTCTTGTCCGTAGTTTATGGGCGTGTCTGGCCCGCCGTCGCAGCAGGGTCTCACCCGGCTTCCTGTGTGCGAGCCCGAAGCGTGGCTGGAGCCTCCGGGCGTCTGCCACGGTTTGTAGACCGTAGGAGAGTCCGGCGCCTGCGCCCCCTGCTGGTTGGTGAAGAACGACTGCCAGAGATTGTAGAGCTTTAACGTGTTGGGTTTGCGCGGCGACACGGAGACCGGAGGTTCCTGGGCCGGAGCGGGCAGTGAAGGCATCACGGGGAACCCTCTTCCTCCTCCGGGCACAGCCTGGTCGTTGAAGATCACGGGGGCGCCCCCTAGGGAACAGAGAGGGTAAGGAGTTACATGAAAACAGAAGGTTTGTTTAGCCAGTCGCTCCACACTCTGGGGCAGATCCCAGAGATTCTAGGGCCAATATTCAGAGTGTAATTTAAGGCCAGATACTGAAGGGGAAAGGGAAAAATTAAAAGTAGGTAGTAGTTTAGCTGAACATTACAGATATAAATGAGACATGATATTTCAAGTTTTGCAACGAGTGTGGCACATTCCTCCGCTCTTCTGTACTGGGCGTCTTTAAGGAAATGACCATATTTGGATTAATAATAATAATAATAATGATGCATTGGTTTTATATAGCGCTTTTCTGGACACTCAAAGACGCTTTACATTGCACTATTCGTTCACTCCATACTCGGTGGTGGTAAGCTACTATTGTAGCCACAGCTGCCCTGGGGTAGACTGACGGAAGCGAGGCAACCAGTCTGGGCCATCGGCCCCTCCGACCACCACCACTCTCACTCACTCACTACATTCGCTCAGGCTTCCTGGTGTTACTAAACGGTCTCCCATCCAAGTACCGACCAAGCCCTTCCCTGCTGAGCTTCCAAGGTCTGACGGGATTGGGCAGAGCAAAGGCGGTATGACCACTTATATATTATAGCGCCATTGCGGAGCCTCCAGGACACATGAATATAAAATATATTTATACGAATCACGAGGGATGAAGTTTAGTCTGGTTTGTTTTGAAACACAGTCACCAGCGAAAGTACACATTTGCATTAACACTTCTCTCTCTGTACTATAGTAGTTTAAAGTAATAGTACTGACCTCCGACCCCCGGGGGCAGCAGGTTCCTCAGTTTGGGCTGAAGGGCGTGGTTCACTCGGGGCTTGTGCGGCTGCTCCTCGGCTGCACAGAGAGAGAGAGAGAACATTTAAAAGTGAAAAGCTTTCACTGCGCGAGGGAATGCTCCACAAACAATGAGTTTAGGGTTAGCATCAGCGGCGTTAGCATTAGCCAGAGTTTGTTTACAGATAAATCGGCAATTCAACAAATTAAAACAGTGACAATTAAAGGCACCAGATACTCAAGAAAATAAAAATGAGGCCAGGGTTAGCGTTAGCGTTGGCCAGCATTAGCAGAAATAATGCTGGCCAGAAATAGCATTGGCGTGTTACATTGGCGTGCCTGAGCGCAGAGTTAGCATTAGCTTTAGCATGTTGCCTGAGAGCAGAGTTAGCATTAGGGTTAGCATGTTGCCTGAGAGCAGAGTTAGCATTAGGGTTAGCATGTTGCCTGAGAGCAGAGTTAGCATTAGGGTTAGCGTGTTGCCTGAGAGCAGAGCTAGCATTAGGGTTTTGCCTGAGAGCAGAGTTAGCATTGGCGTTTTGCCTGAGAGCAGAGTTAGCATTAGTGTTAGCATGTTGCCTGAGAGCAGAGTTAGCATTGGCGTGTTACATGAGAGCAGAGTTAGCATTAGCGTTTTGCCTGAGAGCAGAGTTAGCATTAGCGTGTTGCCTGAGAGCACAGTTAGCATTAGGGTTAGCATGTTGCCTGAGAGCAGAGCTAGTATGTGCGTTAGCGTGTTGCCTGAGAGTAGAGTTAGCGTTGGCATTAGCGTGCTACCTGAGAGCAGAGTTAGCATTAGCGTTAGCATGCTAGCTGAGAGCAGAGTTAGCATTAGCGTGCTAGCTGAGAGCAGAGTTAGCATTAGCGTGCTACCTGAGAGCAGAGTTAGCATTAGCGTGCTACCTGAGAGCAGAGTTAGCATTAGCGTGCTACCTGAGAGCAGAGTTAGCATTAGCGTGCTACCTGAGAGCAGAGTTAGCATTAGCGTGCTACCTGAGAGCAGAGTTAGCATTAGCATTAGCACTAGCATGTTACCTGAGAGGAGAGTTAGCAATAGCATTAGCGTTAGCCTGCTACCTGAGAGCAGAGTTAGCATTAACATGTTGCCTGAGAGCAGAGTTTGCATTAGCGTTAGCATTTTACCTGAGAGCAGAGTTAGCATTAGCGTTAGCATGTTACCTGAGAGCAGAGTTAGCATTAGCGTGCTACCTCAGAGCAGAGTTAGCATTAGCGTGCTACCTGAGAGCAGAGTTAGCATTAGCGCTAGCATGCTACCTGAGAGCAGAGTTAGTATTAGCATTAGCACTAGCATGTTACCTGAGAGGAGAGTTAGCAATAGCATTAGCGTTAGCCTGCTACCTGAGAGCAGAGTTAGCATTAACATGTTGCCTGAGAGCAGAGTTTGCATTAGCGTTAGCATTTTACCTGAGAGCAGAGTTAGCATTAGCGTTAGCATGTTACCTGAGAGCAGAGTTAGCATTAGCGTGCTACCTGAGAGCAGAGTTAGCATTAGCGTACCACCTGAGAGCAGAGTTAGCATTAGCGCACTACCTGAGAGCAGAGTTAGCATTAGCGCTAGCATGTTACCTGAGAGCAGAGTTAGCATTAGCATTAGCGTTAGCATGTTACCTGAGAGCAGAGTTAGTATTAACATTAGCGTTAGCATGTTACCTGAGAGCAGAGTTAGCTTTAGCATTAGCACTAGCATGTTACCTGAGAGGAGAGTTAGCAATAGCATTAGCGTTAGCCTGCTACCTGAGAGCAGAGTTAGCATTAGCGTTAGCATGTTGCCTGAGAGCAGAGTTTGCATTAGCGTTAGCGTGCTACCTGAGAGCAGAGTTTGCATTAGCGTTAGCATTAGCGTGTTGCCTGAGAGCAGAGTTAGCATTAGCATTAGCGTGTTGCCTGAGAGCAGAGTTAGCATTAGCATTAGCATGTTACCTGAGAGCACAGTTAGCATTAGGGTTAGCATGTTGCCTGAGAGCAGAGCTAGTATGAGCGTTAGCGTGTTACCTGAGAGCAGAGTTAGCATTAGCATTAGCGTTAGCATGTTACCTGAGAGCAGAGGAGCCCAGGCCCAGGCGGAGAGCAGGAGCAGCCTACGACACAGAGGAGGAAACAGTGAGAGCAGGTTCATGTAAACCTCGTGGTTTGAGCTTCGTCATGTGACCGTTCCTGTGCTCAGGGCGCCCCCTGGTGTCACTCTGACAGTGTCGGGGAGACCGGGGTCTCAAACTCACTGATCTCTACATTAAAGGCCCACATTTAACCAAATATAATCCTGAAACTTTAACACAGGAGATGGAGTCACATTAAAAACTGACCACACAGATTAACATCTGCAAAGATTTAGAATAATCTCAAAACTGTTGTAAAAGAACAAAGAAATCATTGCATTGTGAGTCTGTTACATCAGTGAGTGAGAGTGAACATGTTCCTTCATGTAAAGCACTTTGGGGAAAACACTTTACATGTCAAGTTACCATTAAAAAAACACATTAGAACAAGAACTTAGCACAAAATACATTCAAAGATATATTACAGAAACATGAGTGACTGCAGAAGCCTTACATGTGTTTTAAAACTTTGTCCTTAATGTAGCTCCTCTGGTGGTTGAACTGACCCCGGTTTCCCCACAGAATATTAGTGATTTCAGCTCAGATTCAAATCCTTAGAAAAGCCAGAGCTTCTCAAACGTCTCACAAAGCTCCACCGAAAACCAAACCAGGACTAAAGCGGGATCAAAAAGAGCTGAAACTAAACCCCGAGTGAAGAAACTACTGCAACTTCACCGACAGTGTTGGATTATGGGACATTATTTACAGACATGTTGGACACAGGTCACTACAGAGCGATCAGATCCTTCTCACATCTCCTCATCTCCTCATCTCCTCATGCTCGTATATAGTTTACGTCCCTCTTATCTACAACGTTGTGGATTGAGTTTCCCTCTGACTCTTCCAGTGTTTTCTCTTTTTACTCTGGGTTAAGTAAAGGGTCTGGTCTCACCTGAGGCCGGAGAGTCCCATGGTCCTCCTCACCCACAGACTGCAGTGAAGGAGACGCTCTCACACACACAGCTTTTACCTCATTCAAATATGAACCGGCCAATCAGAGCGGCCGCAGCTGCGAGCGGACCAATCGGAGCGCGGCTGTGGGCGGAGCAGCTGCGGCTCGTCAGCGGCTCGTTAGGGTCTGGACTGACTCCACCTTAGACAAAACTTTACACCAGATCCCTCAGAAACGTCATTAAAGAACAAAAACATTTAAACTTTCACCTGGAAACAACAAAAACATGTTTTATTGAGCCAAAAACAAAACAAAGAACAAGGAGACGTTTGAATTTGGACACATTTATTTCACAATGTTTATTTCTAAACTAAACCAGATCCAAAATCCGTCTGAGCAAAATAAAATCACATTTAAACTTTATTTAGACTTTTCCAACAATAACCCTGGATAAACCTGTTCTCAGCGGTCTGGCTCCAGGTGAAGGTGATCAAGTTTTATATTTAAATCAGTGTCGACAGCGGAGGACGAGGAAGTTCACCTGAACCTTTAATACTAAACCGTCTGTTTATCTGTAGAAACTATTCAGACACGAGGTCACTCAAAGTGGCAGAATCATAATCCTGATCAAAATCATGATCAAAATCACAATCAAAATCATAATCAGGAGTAAAGTACAAGCACCAACAGGGAGTAAAGTACAAGTACCATCAGTGAGTAAAGTACAAGTACCACCAGTGAGTAAAGTACAAGTACCACCAGTGAGTAAAGTACATGCACCAACAGGGAGTAAAGTACAAGTACCACATGTTCACATACACGTCACTGTCTGCCATGAAACCAGAGTTAACTTTTATTTCTTTAGGTAAATTAGAAAAATGAAAAAAAAAAAGAGAGACAGAAATATCTCCACGTTTTTGTGTTACTTTCACTAATGTTTAGATACTTGTCATTAATATTTGTCTTTAAACGTTTTGATTTCCTTCCACAAATGTCTCACAAAAGTGGTGTAGCTGAGACACACGTGTAGCCACCTTGTGTGCCTATGCCCTTTCAGCTCTGCCCACACAACTAAACTGGACTGAGGTCAGGACTTTGTTTGTCTTTGTGTCATTGTCCATTTTCAGACCAGCCCCCCCACAGCATGATGCTGCCCCCCCCCCCCCCCCCCACAGCATGATGCTGCCCCTCCCCCACAGCATGATGCTGCCCCTCCTCCACAGCCCCTCCCCCACACCATGATGCTGCCCCTCCCCCACAGCCCCTCCCCCTCAGCATGATGCTGCCCCCTCCCCACAGCATGATGCTGCCCCTCCCCCACAGCATGATGCTGCCCCTCCCCCACAGCATGATGCTGCCCCCCTGTATTTCACAGTTGGGATGTTGTTCTCAGGCTTTTACTTACTTAGTTCTAAAAATGTGTATCTTTTATTCTTCTGACATTTAGACCTAATAAAAAAAGTAAAAGTAAATTCTGTTTCCATGTCAGACCGTGAGAGAAAAATCCACACATGTGTTTTTATACATGTTAGCCGTGTTGTAGCCGTGTTGTAGCCGTGTTGTAGCCGTGTTGTAGCCGTGTTGTAGCCGTGTTGTAGCCGTGTTAGACGTGTTGTAGCCGTGTTAGCTGTGTTGTAGGCGTGTTGTAGCCGTGTTGTAGCCGTGTTGTAGCCGTGTTGTAGCCGTGTTGTAGCCGTGTTGTAGCCGTGTTAGACGTGTTGTAGCCGTGTTAGCTGTGTTGTAGCCGTGTTGTAGCCGTGTTGTAGCCGTGTTGTAGCCGTGTTGTAGCCGTGTTGTAGCCGTGTTAGACGTGTTGTAGCCGTGTTAGCTGTGTTGTAGGCGTGTTGTAGCCGTGTTGTAGCCGTGTTGTAGCCGTGTTGTAGCCGTGTTGTAGCCGTGTTGTAGCCGTGTTGTAGCCGTGTTGTAGCCGTGTTTGTGGAGTCAGAGTTTTATTCCCAGACAAAGCGCGAGTTCGTTCTTCTGGATTTTCCCGTCGTTGTTCAGGTCGCAGTGATTCAGCAGAAGCTTCCGGAAAACGTCCAGCTCCAAACCGCTGAGACTGGGCTGAAAATACACAAATACTGCAGTAAATACTACACAAATACTGCAGTAAATACTACACAAATACTGCAGTAAATACTACACAAATACTGCAGTAAATACTACACAAATACTGCAGTAAATAAAACACAAATACTGCAGTAAATAAAACACAAACACTGCAGTAAATACTACACAAATACTGCAGTAAATAAAACACAAACACTGCAGTAAATAAAACACAAACACTGCAGTAAATAAAACACAAATACTGCAGTAAATAAAACACAAACACTGCAGTAAATAAAACACAAATACTGCAGTAAATAAAACACAAACACTGCAGTAAATAAAACACAAATACTGCAGTAAATAAAACACAAACACTGCAGTAAATAAAACACAAATACTGCAGTAAATAAAACACAAACACTGCAGTAAATAAAACACAAATACTGCTGCAAATACTACACAAATACTGCAGTAAATAAAACACAAACACTGCAGTAAATACTACACAAATACTGCAGTAAATAAAACACAAATACTGCAGTAAATAAAACACAAACACTGCAGTAAATAAAACACAAACACTGCAGTAAATAAAACACAAACACTACAGTAAATAAAACACAAATACTGCAGTAAATAAAACACAAACACTGCAGTAAATAAAACACAAACACTGCAGTAAATAAAACACAAACACTGCAGTAAATAAAACACAAACACTGCAGTAAATAAAACACAAGTACTGCTGCAAATACTACACAAATACTGCAGTAAATAAAACACAAGTACTACAGTAAATACTTCTCTAAATGATCAGAAAGCACAGATGGGAGGAGGAGGAAGAAAACTTATAACTGACTCCCCGTCATACATGAACAGAACAAGGCTGTGACTTTAACTTCACTGATTCATTAGTAGATCCTCGTATAAAAGACGATCACATCAACATGTGACCGTCTGGCTCATGGTTTGTCAGTCTCATGTTGCTATCGCTGAGCTGTTGACGCTGAATGCTAACCAGTAGCATGCTAACCGGTAGCATGCTAACGTCTTGAACACTGACTCACTGGTTTCTTCACATAAAGGAGCCGAGTTTTACTGTTTTCTTCTTCAGTAATGAAGTAAATAAAAATGTCACTGTCGATCAATATTTTCATTGATATCCTGAGTAGAGATATTGTTACATGTTGTAGTACTGCATAATTCTACTTCAGTATTCAAAATGGCCGCCATAACAACAAAAGTCACATGACTGAAAAGCATGTGTAGGGATTTGTTTAACTTCTCCCTCCGAGTCCCAGAAAACTGTTCAGGTTCACACGGAAACCACGCCACATGTTACACACGTGTGAAAGAGTCACATGTTACAGACGTGTGAAAGAGTCACATGTTACACACGTGTGAAAGAGTCACATGTTACACACGTGTGAAAGAGTCACAGGTTACACACGTGTGTAAGAGTCACATGTTACACACGTGTGAAAGAGTCACATGTTACACACGTGTGAAAGAGCCACATGTTACACACGTGTGAAAGAGTCACATGTTACACACGTGTGAAAGAGTCACATGTTACACACGTGTGAAAGAGTCACATGTTACAGACGTGTGAAAGAGTCACATGTTACACACGTGTGAAAGAGTCACATGTTACACACGTGTGAAAGAGTCACATGTTACACACGTGTGAAAGAGTCACATGTTACAAACGTGTGAAAGAGTCACATGTTACACACGTGTGAAAGAGTCACATGTTACAGACGTGTGAAAGAGTCACATGTTACAGACGTGTGAAAGAGTCACATGTTACACACGTGTGAAAGAGCCACATGTTACACACGTGTGAAAGAGCCACATGTTACACACGTGTGAAAGAGCCACATGTTACACACGTGTGAAAGAGTCACATGTTACACACGTGTGAAAGAGTCACATGTTACACACGTGTGAAAGAGTCACATGTTACAGACGTGTGAAAGAGTCACATGTTACACACGTGTGAAAGAGTCACATGTTACAGACGTGTGAAAGAGTCACATGTTACACACGTGTGAAAGAGTCACATGTTACACACGTGTGAAAGAGTCACATGTTACAAACGTGTGAAAGAGTCACATGTTACACACGTGTGAAAGAGTCACATGTTACACACGTGTGAAAGAGTCACATGTTACACACGTGTGAAAGAGTCACATGTTACACACGAGTGAAAGAGCCACATGTTACACACGTGTGAAAGAGTCACATGTTACAAACGTGTGAAAGAGTCACATGTTACACACGTGTGAAAGAGTCACATGTTACACACGTGTGAAAGAGTCACATGTTACACACGTGTGAAAGAGTCACATGTTACAAACGTGTGAAAGAGTCACATGTTACACACGTGTGAAAGAGTCACATGTTACACACGTGTGAAAGAGTCACATGTTACACACGAGTGAAAGAGCCACATGTTACACACGAGTGAAAGAGCCACATGTTACACACGAGTGAAAGAGCCACATGTTACACACGTGTGAAAGAGTCACATGTTACAAACGTGTGAAAGAGTCACATGTTACAAACGTGTGAAAGAGCCACATGTTACAGACGTGTGAAAGAGTCACATGTTACACACGTGTGAAAGAGTCACATGTTACACACGTGTGAAAGAGTCACATGTTACACACGTGTGAAAGAGTCACATGTTACAAACGTGTGAAAGAGTCACATGTTACACACGTGTGAAAGAGTCACATGTTACACACGTGTGAAAGAGTCACATGTTACACACGTGTGAAAGAGTCACATGTTACACACGTGTGAAAGAGTCACATGTTACACACGTGTGAAAGAGTCACATGTTACAAACGTGTGAAAGAGTCACATGTTACACACGTGTGAAAGAGTCACATGTTACAGACGTGTGAAAGAGTCACATGTTACACACGTGTGAAAGAGTCACATGTTACAAACGTGTGAAAGAGTCACATGTTACACACGTGTGAAAGAGTCACATGTTACACACGTGTGAAAGAGTCACATGTTACACACGTGTGAAAGAGTCACATGTTACACACGTGTGAAAGAGTCACATGTTACACACGTGTGAAAGAGTCACATGTTACAAACGTGTGAAAGAGTCACATGTTACAAACGTGTGAAAGAGTCACATGTTACACACGTGTGAAAGAGTCACATGTTACACACGTGTGAAAGAGCCACATGTTACACACGTGTGAAAGAGTCACATGTTACACACGTGTGAAAGAGTCACATGTTACACACGAGTGAAAGAGCCACATGTTACACACGTGTGAAAGAGTCACATGTTACAAACGTGTGAAAGAGTCACATGTTACACACGTGTGAAAGAGTCACATGTTACACACGTGTGAAAGAGTCACATGTTACACACGTGTGAAAGAGTCACATGTTACAAACGTGTGAAAGAGTCACATGTTACACACGTGTGAAAGAGTCACATGTTACACACGTGTGAAAGAGTCACATGTTACACACGAGTGAAAGAGCCACATGTTACACACGAGTGAAAGAGCCACATGTTACACACGAGTGAAAGAGCCACATGTTACACACGTGTGAAAGAGTCACATGTTACAAACGTGTGAAAGAGTCACATGTTACAAACGTGTGAAAGAGTCACATGTTACACACGTGTGAAAGAGTCACATGTTACACACGTGTGAAAGAGTCACATGTTACACACGTGTGAAAGAGTCACATGTTACACACGAGTGAAAGAGCCACATGTTACACACGTGTGAAAGAGTCACATGTTACAAACGTGTGAAAGAGTCACATGTTACAAACGTGTGAAAGAGCCACATGTTACACACGTGTGAAAGAGTCACATGTTACACACGTGTGAAAGAGTCACATGTTACACACGAGTGAAAGAGCCACATGTTACACACGAGTGAAAGAGCCACATGTTACACACGAGTGAAAGAGCCACATGTTACACACGTGTGAAAGAGTCACATGTTACAAACGTGTGAAAGAGTCACATGTTACAAACGTGTGAAAGAGTCACATGTTACACACGTGTGAAAGAGTCACATGTTACACACGTGTGAAAGAGTCACATGTTACACACGTGTGAAAGAGTCACATGTTACACACGAGTGAAAGAGCCACATGTTACACACGTGTGAAAGAGTCACATGTTACACACGTGTGAAAGAGTCACATGTTACACACGTGTGAAAGAGTCACATGTTACACACGTGTGAAAGAGTCACATGTTACACACGAGTGAAAGAGCCACATGTTACACACGAGTGAAAGAGCCACATGTTACACACGTGTGAAAGAGTCACATGTTACAAACGTGTGAAAGAGTCACATGTTACAAACGTGTGAAAGAGTCACATGTTACACACGTGTGAAAGAGTCACATGTTACACACGTGTGAAAGAGTCACATGTTACACACGTGTGAAAGAGTCACATGTTACACACGAGTGAAAGAGCCACATGTTACACACGTGTGAAAGAGTCTGACCTTCACCAGCTCCATCATGTCTTTGACGAAGCCGTCGACCTCAGGCCCCTCCAGCTCGCCGGTGCCGCTCTGCAAACACGTGACACACATGTTACACAGACAAGTGACACACAAAGTACTGCACCAAATACTACACCAAGTACTCCACTAAGTACTGCACTAAGTACTGCACTAAGTACTGCACTAAGTACTGCAGACTGGGCCTCACCACGTCGTAGTGAGTGAAGATCTTCTCGAAGTCCCTCCTCCGCTCCTCCACGCTGCTGCCCTGAAACAAACCAGGGGAAGGAAGTCTTTAACGAGACTCAGCCGGAACTAAAACATAACTTCAGCTTCAGAGACAAACATGTACAATAGCTGAAGCTGTACCTACGTCCTTCTGAAACTTGAGCAGGAAGTTCTCCTTCAGAGCCAGGATCCTGCAGGAACATCAGGGCGGAGTGAGGAGACTCCAACAGAAACCTGATCGTAACTGCACCTGTGGAGTAAACCCCGCCCCCCACAGCAAACCCCGCCCCCCGCAGCAAACCCCGCCCCCCCTTACCTGGCCAGGTCGCTCAGGTCCAAACGTCCGTCTCCGTTTTTATCGAACATCTGCATCTGAAACGACATTTAGAAACGACTCAGTGCTCCAGAGCTGAAGAGACTCTTTCCTCTGCTCAATATGAAGAATGTCTCCCACAAAGGAAACGCCCGTATTTGGACGGCGGCGTGCTGTCGGGGGAGTGTCGTCGGAGATGGGCGTTACCATGGAGACGGTGTAGTGGTCCAGCTTGGCGGCGCTGATGTTCTTCCTGTGCTGCAGGAACAGGTCTTGGAGAAAACCCTGAGGGACAGAGAGCCGGACGTTCAAGGTTCATTCATGCTTCACGAGACGCAAGAACTTCCTGTTCTTCCTGAGCTGCAGAACAAAACGAAGTCATGGAAACATTTTGTAACTGACGACAGCTCAACGGCGACGAGGCAAAAGTGACTCCATTTTGTTCTGCAGCTCAGGGTGCAAGAAGAAGAAGTTCTTGCGTCTTGTGGAGCATGAATGAGCCTCCAGGTGGAAGCAGGACGACAGTGTGAGAAGGTCTGACCCGGAGCTCAGCGCTGCAGATGAAGCCGCTGCCGTCGGCGTCGTAGCTCCTCCAGATCTGACAAACACACGCCAGCGTCAGCTCTCAGTCGTCCAGGCGCTCACAGAGAGGCTTCGTCTGGAGGAGGCGGGGCCAATGAGCCCACAGCCCGGTCCAGACGAAGACTGTCCGAAAAGACTCACCCTCATGAACTCCACGCTGTTGTCCAGAGGAGCCTCACGTCTGAACAGGAACAGGAAGTTCTCCTCTTCAGGGAGCAACAGCGCCGCCACCTGGAGAACAGAGACATTACATTATTATACACAGATCTATAATAACACTCAGACACAACAGCGCCGCCACCTGGAGAACAGAGACATTACATTATTATACACAGATCTATAATAACACTCAGACACAACAGCGCCGCCACCTGGAGACCAGAGACATTACATTATTATACACAGATCTATAATAACTACAGACACAACAGCGCCGCCACCTGGAGACCAGAGACATTACATTATTATACACAGATCTATAATAACTACAGACACAACAGCGCCGCCACCTGGAGACCAGAGACATTACATTATTATACACAGATCTATAATAACTACAGACACAACAGCGCCGCCACCTGGAGACCAGAGACATTACATTATTATACACAGATCTATAATAACACTCAGACACAACAGCGCCGCCACCTGGAGACCAGAGACATTACATTATTATACACAGATCTATAATAACTACAGACACAACAGCGCCGCCACCTGGAGACCAGAGACATTACATTATTATACACAGATCTATAATAACACTCAGACACAACAGCGCCGCCACCTGGAGAACAGAGACATTACATTATTATACACAGATCTATAATAACACTCTACAGACACAACAGCGCCGCCACCTGGAGACCAGAGACATTACATTATTATACACAGATCTATAATAACACTCAGACACAACAGCGCCGCCACCTGGAGAACAGAGACATTACATTATTATACACAGATCTATAATAACTACAGACACAACAGCGCCGCCACCTGGAGACCAGAGACATTACATTATTATACACAGATCTATAATAACTACAGACACAACAGCGCCGCCACCTGGAGACCAGAGACATTACATTATTATACACAGATCTATAATAACACTCAGACACAACAGCGCCGCCACCTGGAGACCAGAGACATTACATTATTATACACAGATCTATAATAACACTCTACAGACACAACAGCGCCGCCACCTGGAGAACAGAGACATTACATTATTATACACAGATCTATAATAACTACAGACACAACAGCGCCGCCACCTGGAGAACAGAGACATTACATTATTATACACAGATCTATAATAACACTCAGACACAACAGCGCCGCCACCTGGAGACCAGAGACATTACATTATTATACACAGATCTATAATAACTACAGACACAACAGCGCCGCCACCTGGAGACCAGAGACATTACATTATTATACACAGATCTATAATAACTACAGACACAACAGCGCCGCCACCTGGAGACCAGAGACATTACATTATTATACACAGATCTATAATAACTACAGACACAACAGCGCCGCCACCTGGAGACCAGAGACATTACATTATTATACACAGATCTATAATAACACTCAGACACAACAGCGCCGCCACCTGGAGACCAGAGACATTACATTATTATACACAGATCTATAATAACACTGAGACACAACAGCGCCGCCACCTGGAGACCAGAGACATTACATTATTATACACAGATCTATAATAACTACAGACACAACAGCGCCGCCACCTGGAGACCAGAGACATTACATTATTATACACAGATCTATAATAACACTCAGACACAACAGCGCCGCCACCTGGAGAACAGAGACATTACATTATTATACACAGATCTATAATAACACTCTACAGACACAACAGCGCCGCCACCTGGAGACCAGAGACATTACATTATTATACACAGATCTATAATAACACTCAGACACAACAGCGCCGCCACCTGGAGAACAGAGACATTACATTATTATACACAGATCTATAATAACTACAGACACAACAGCGCCGCCACCTGGAGACCAGAGACATTACATTATTATACACAGATCTATAATAACTACAGACACAACAGCGCCGCCACCTGGAGACCAGAGACATTACATTATTATACACAGATCTATAATAACAACAGACACAACAGCGCCGCCACCTGGAGACCAGAGACATTACATTATTATACACAGATCTATAATAACTACAGACACAACAGCGCCGCCACCTGGAGACCAGAGACATTACATTATTATACACAGATCTATAATAACACTCAGACACAACAGCGCCGCCACCTGGAGACCAGAGACATTACATTATTATACACAGATCTATAATAACACTGAGACACAACAGCGCCGCCACCTGGAGACCAGAGACATTACATTAATAAGTCTAGTACAAAACTGATCTTTTTTCTTGCATTGCTGCCGCGTTGTCATCACTTTTTCCTTTTTTTTCATCTAGTTTTTGTTACTTTTTGGTTGCGCTTTATCTCTTTATTGTTGTGTTTACATCCTGGTTTTCTTCTCATTTTTGATGCTGTTTGACTCGTTTTTTTCGAAGAAGCTTTAAGATTTGGATAAATGGTTCAAGTGAGAGTTAAGAAGTTAAAAGTCACCTCCTGGATCTGCAGCGGAGCGTCTGACGCCGGGCCAAGGGCGGAGAGCAGCCGGTCTGTGAGCACCGGGACGTCATCTTCATACCCCCTCTGAAACACAGGGACATTGCCTTCATGAGTGACCTCGGCAGGACTCACAAGTGACCTATACAGGCAACAAGTGACCTCTATAGGACACATGAGTGACCTCTGAAGGACACATGAGTGACCTCTGTAGAACACGTGAGCGACCTCTGTAGGACACATGAGTGACCTCTGTAGGACACATGAGTGACCTCTGTAGGACACATGAGTGACCTCTGTAGGACACATGAGTGACTCTGTATGACACATGAGTGACCTCTGTAGGACACATGAGTGACCTCTGTAGGACACATGAGCGACCTCTGTAGGACCCATGAGTGACCTCTGTAGGACACATAACTGACCTCTGTAGGACACATGAGCGACCTCTGTAGAACATATGAGTGACTTCTGAAGGACACATGAGTGACTCTGTAGGACACATGAGTGACTCTGTAGGACACATGAGTGACCTCTGTAGGACACATGACTCTGTAGGACACATGAGTGACCTCTATAGGACACATGAGTGACCTCTGTAGAACATATGAGTGACCTCTGTAGGACACATGAGTGACCTCTGTAGAACATATGAGTGACCTCTGTAGGACACATGAGCGACCTCTGTAGAACATATGAGTGACCTCTGTAGGACACATGAGTGACCTCTGTAGGACACATGAGTGACCTCTGTAGGACACATGAGTGACCTCTGTAGGACACATGAGTGACCTCTGTAGGACACATAACTGACCTCTGTAGGACACATGAGTGACCTCTGTAGAACATATGAGTGACCTCTGTAGGACACATGAGTGACCTCTGTAGGACACATAACTGACCTCTGTAGGACACATGAGCGACCTCTGTAGAACATATGAGTGACCTCTGTAGGACACATGAGTGACCTCTGTAGGACACATGAGTGACCTCTGTAGGACACATAACTGACCTCTGAAGGACACATGAGTGACCTCTTTAGGACACATGAGTGACATCTGAAGGACACATGAGTGACCTCTTTAGGACACATGAGTGACATCTGTAGGACATGAGTGACCTCTGTAGGACACATGAGTGACCTCTGTAGGACACATGAGTGACCTCTGTAGGACACATGAGTGACCTCTGTAGGACACATGAGTGACCTCTGTAGGACACATGAGTGACCTCTGAAGGACACATGAGTCACCTCTGTAGGACACATAACTGACCTCTGAAGGACACATGAGTGACCTCTGTAGGACACATGAGTGACCTCTGAAGGACACATGAGTCACCTCTGTAGGACACATAACTGACCTCTGAAGGACACATGAGTGACCTCTGTAGGACACATGAGTGACCTCTGAAGGACACGTGAGTGACCTCTGTAGGACACATGAGTGACCTCTGAAGGACACATGAGCGACCTCTGAAGGACACATGAGCGACCTCTATAGGACACGTGAGTGACTTCTATAGGACACGTGAGTGACCTCTGTAGGACACATGAGTGACCTCTGAAGCACATGTGAGTGACCTCTGAAGGTCACATGAGTGACCTCTGTAGGACACATGAGCGACCTCTGAAGGACACATGAGCGACCACTGTAGGACACATGAGCGACCTCTGTAGGACACATGAGTCACCTCTGTAGGACACATGAGCGACCTCTGTAGGACACATGAGTGACATCTGAAGGACACATGCGTGACCTCTGTAGGACACATGAGTGACCTCTGAAGGACACATGCGTGACCTCTGAAGGACACATGAGTGACCTCTGTAGGACACATGAGTGACCTCTGTAGGACACATGAGTGACCTCTGAAGGACACATGAGTCACCTCTGTAGGACACATGAGTGACCTCTGTAGGACACATAACTGACCTCTGAAGGACACATGAGTCACCTCTGTAGGACACATGAGTGACATCTGAAGGACACATGAGTGACCTCTTTAGGACACATGAGTGACATCTGTAGGACATGAGTGACCTCTGTAGGACACATGAGTGACCTCTGTAGGACACATGAGTGACCTCTGTAGGACACATGAGTGACCTCTGTAGGACACATGAGTGACCTCTGTAGGACACATGAGTGACCTCTGAAGGACACATGAGTCACCTCTGTAGGACACATAACTGACCTCTGAAGGACACATGAGTGACCTCTGTAGGACACATGAGTGACCTCTGAAGGACACATGAGTCACCTCTGTAGGACACATAACTGACCTCTGAAGGACACATGAGTGACCTCTGTAGGACACATGAGTGACCTCTGAAGGACACGTGAGTGACCTCTGTAGGACACATGAGTGACCTCTGAAGGACACATGAGCGACCTCTGAAGGACACATGAGCGACCTCTATAGGACACGTGAGTGACTTCTATAGGACACGTGAGTGACCTCTGTAGGACACATGAGTGACCTCTGAAGCACACGTGAGTGACCTCTGAAGGTCACATGAGTGACCTCTGTAGGACACATGAGCGACCTCTGAAGGACACATGAGCGACCTCTGTAGGACACATGAGCGACCTCTGTAGGACACATGAGTCACCTCTGTAGGACACATGAGCGACCTCTGTAGGACACATGAGTGACATCTGAAGGACACATGCGTGACCTCTGTAGGACACATGAGTGACCTCTGAAGGACACATGCGTGACCTCTGAAGGACACATGAGTGACCTCTGTAGGACACATGAGTGACCTCTGTAGGACACATGAGTGACCTCTGAAGGATACATGAGTGACCTCTGTAGGACACATGAGTGACCTCTGTAGGACACATAACTGACCTCTGAAGGACACATGAGTCACCTCTGTAGGACACATAACTGACCTCTGTAGGACATGAGTCACCTCTGTAGGACACATGAGTGACCTCTGTAGGACATGAGTGACCTCTGTAGGACACATAACTGACCTCTGTAGGACATGAGTGACCTCTGTAGGACACATGAGTGACCTCTGAAGGACATGTGAGTGACCTCGGCAGGACTCACAAGTGACCCTTGTAGGAAACAAGTGACCTCTATAGGACACATGAGTGACCTCTGAAGGACACATGACTCTGTAGGACACATGAGTGACCTCTGTAGAACACATGAGTTACCTCTGTAGGACACATGAGTGACCTCTGTAGGACACATGAGTGACCTCTGTAGAACACATGAGTGACCTCTGTAGGACATAACTGACCTCTGTAGGACACATAACTGACCTCTGTAGGACATGATTGACCTATGAAGGACACATGAGCGACATCTGAAGGACACGTGAGTGACCTCTGTAGGACACGTGATTGACCTTTGAAGGAAACATGCGTGACCTCTGAAGGACACATGAGCGACCTCTGAAGGACCCATGAGCGACCTCTGAAGGACACATGAGCGACCTCTGAAGGACACATGAGCGACCTCTGAAGGACACATGAGCGACCTCTGAAGGACACATGAGTGACCTCTGTAGGACACATGCGTGACCTTTGAAGGAAACATGCGTGACCTCTGAAGGAAACATGCGTGACCTCTGTAGGACACATGAGTGACCTCTGTAGGACACATGAGTGACCTCTGTAGGACACATGCGTGACCTCTGAAGGACCCATGAGTGACCTCTGTAGGACACATGAGTGACCTCTGTAGGACCCATGAGTGACCTCTGTAGGACACATGAGTGACCTCTGTAGGACCCATGAGTGACCTCTGTAGGACACATGAGTGACCTCTGTAGGACACATGCGTGACCTCTGAAGGACCCATGAGTGACCTCTGTAGGACACATGAGTGACCTCTGTAGGACACATGAGTGACCTCTGTAGGACCCATGAGTGACCTCTGTAGGACACATGAGTGACCTCTGTAGGACACATGAGTGACCTCTGTAGGACCCATGAGCGACCTCTGAAGGACACATGAGCGACCTCTGAAGGACACATGAGCGACCTCTGAAGGACACATGAGCGACCTCTGAAGGACACATGAGCGACCTCTGTAGGACACATGAGTGACCTCTGTAGGACACATGAGTGACCTCTGTAGGACACATGAGTGACCTTTGAAGGAAACATGCGTGACCTCTGAAGGAAACATGCGTGACCTCTGTAGGACACATGAGTGACCTCTGTAGGACATAACTGACCTCTGTAGGACACATAACTGACCTCTGTAGGACATGAGTGACCTATGAAGGACACATGAGCGACCTCTGAAGGACACATGAGTGACCTCTGTAGGACACGTGAGTGACCTTTGAAGGAAACATGCGTGACCTCTGAAGGACACATGAGCGACCTCTGAAGGACACATGAGTGACCTCTGTAGGACCCATGAGCGACCTCTGAAGGACACATGAACGACCTCTGAAGGACACATGAGTGACCTCTGTAGGACACATGAGTGACCTCTGTAGGACCCATGAGTGACCTCTGTAGGACCCATGAGTGACCTCTGTAGGACACATGAGTGACCTCTGTAGGACACATGAGTGACCTTTGAAGGAAACATACGTGACCTCTGTAGGACACATGAGTGACCTCTGTAGGACACATGAGTGACCTCTGTAGGACATAACTGACCTCTGTAGGACACATAACTGACCTCTGTAGGACATGAGTGACCTATGAAGGACACATGAGCGACCTCTGAAGGACACATGAGTGACCTCTGTAGGACACGTGAGTGACCTTTGAAGGAAACATGCGTGACCTCTGAAGGACACATGAGCGACCTCTGAAGGACACATGAGTGACCTCTGTAGGACCCATGAGCGACCTCTGAAGGACACATGAGTGACCTCTGTAGGACACATGAGTGACCTCTGTAGGACCCATGAGTGACCTCTGTAGGACACATGAGTGACCTCTGTAGGACACATGCGTGACCTCTGAAGGACCCATGAGTGACCTCTGTAGGACACATGAGTGACCTCTGTAGGACACATGCGTGACCTCTGTAGGACACATGCGTGACCTCTGAAGGACCCATGAGTGACCTCTGTAGGACACATGAGTGACCTCTGTAGGACACATGAGTGACCTCTGTAGGACACATGAGCGACCTCTATAGGACACATGAGGGACCTCTGTAGGACACATCAGTAACCTGGGTGACCTGCACTGACCCCTGGGTGACCTGTAGTGACCCCTGAGTGACCTGTAGTCACCCCTGAGTGACCTGTAGTGACCCCTGGGTGACCTGTAGTGACCTGTAGTGACCCCTGAGTGACCTGTAGTGACCTGTAGTGACCCCTGAGTGACCCCTGAGTGACCTGTAGTGACCTGTAGTGACCCCTGGGTGACCTGTAGTGACCTGTAGTGACCCCTGGGTGACCTGTAGTGACCTGTAGTGACCCCTGAGTGACCTGTAGTGACCTGTAGTGACCCCTGGGTGACCTGCAGTGACCCCTGGGTGACCTGTAGTGACCCCAGAGTGACCTGTAGTGACCCCAGAGTGACCCGTAGTGACTTGTAGTGACCTGTAGTGACCCCTGGGTGACCCCTGAGTGACCTGTAGTGACTCCTGGGTGACCCCTGGGTGACCTGTAGTGACCCCTGAGTGACATGTAGTGACCTATAGTGACCCCTGAGTGACCTGTAGTGACCCCTGAGTGACCTGTAGTGACCCCTGGGTGACCCCTGAGTGACCTGTAGTGACTCCTGGGTGACCTGTAGTGACCCCTGAGTGACCTGTAGTGACCCCTGAGTGACCTGTAGTGACCCCTGGGTGACCCCTGAGTGACCTGTAGTGACCCCTGAGTGACCTGTAGTGACCCCTGAGTGACCCCTGGGTGACCTGTAGTGACCCCTGAGTGACCTGTAGTGACCTGCAGTGACCTGTAGTGACCCCTGAGTGACCTGTAGTGACCCCTGAGTGACCTGTAGTGACCCCTGAGTGACCTGTAGTGACCTGTAGTGACCTGTAGTGACCTGTAGTGACCCCTGAGTGACCTGTAGTGACCTGTAGTGACCTGTAGTGACCCCTGAGTGACCTGTAGTGACCTGTAGTGACCTGTAGTGACCCCTGAGTGACCTGTAGTGACCTGTAGTGACCTGTAGTGACCCCTGGGTGACCTGTAGTGACCCCTGAGTGACCTGCAGTGACCCCTGGGTGACCTGTAGTGACCTTTAGTGAACCCTGAGTGACCTGTAGTGACCTGTAGTGACCCCTGAGTGACCTGTAGTGACCCCTGAGTGACCTGTAGTGACCCCTGAGTGACCTGTAGTGACCTGCAGTGACCCCTGAGTGACCTGTAGTGACCCCTGAGTGACCTGTAGTGACCCCTGAGTGACCTGTAGTGACCTATAGTGACCCCTGAGTGACCTGTAGTGACCCCTGAGTGACCTGTAGTGATCCCTGAGTGACCTGTAATGATCCCTGAGTGACCTGTAGTGACCTGTAGTGACCCCTGAGTGACCTGTAATGATCCCTGAGTGACCTGTAGTGACCTGTAGTGACCCCTGAGTGACCTGTAATGATCCCTGAGTGACCTGTAGTGACCTGTAGTGACCCCTGAGTGACCTGTAGTGACCTGTAGTGACCCCTGAGTGACCTGTAGTGACCCCTGAGTGACCTCTAGTGACCTGTAGGGACTTGTAGTGACCCCTGAGTGACCTGCCGTGACCCCTGAGTGACCTGTAGTGACCCCTGGGTGACCTGTAGTGACCCCTGGGTGACCTGCAGTGACCCCTGAGTGACCTGTAGTGACCTGTAGTGACCCCTGAGTGACCTGTAGTGACCCCTGAGTGACCTGTAGTGACCTGTAGTGACCCCTGGGTGACCTGCAGTGACCCCTGAGTGACCTGTAGTGACCCCTGGGTGACCTGTAGTGACCCCTGAGTGACCTGCAGTGACCCCTGAGTGACCTATAGTGACCCCTGAGTGACCTGTAGTGACCTGTAGTGACCCCTGAGTGACCTGCAGTGACCCCTGACTGACCTGTAGTTACCCCTGAGTGACCTGCAGTGACCCCTGAATGACCTGTAGTTACCCCTGGGTGACCTGCAGTGACCCCTGGTTGACCTGTAGTGACCCCTGAGTGACCTGCAGTGACCCCTGGGTGACCTGTAGTGACCTGTAGTGACCCCTGAGTGACCTGTAGTGACCCCTGGGTGACCTGTAGTGACCCCTGAGTGACCTGTAGTGAACCCTGAGTGACCTTTAGTGACCTGTAGTGACCCCTGAGTGACCTGTAGTGACCCCTGAGTGACCTGTAGTGACCCCTGAGTGACCTGTAGTGACCCCTTAGTGACCTGTAGTGACCCCTGAGTGACCTGTAGTGAACCCTGAGTGACCTGTAGTGATCCCTGAGTGACCTGTAGTGATCCCTGAGTGACCTGTAGTGACCCCTGAGTGACCTGTAGTGACCCTTCACCTTCAGGTCCAGCTGGTGCAGTGTGCGGCGGCAGAAGTCGCTCAGGTCTTCCCTCTGGATGAAGCCGGAATCTAAAGAAAAACAGAGGATTTTATTTCTGACTCTCAGCGGCGTTAACCACTCGGCCGCACAGTCTGTGATCACATGGGCCAGTGCTTCCCAGAGCGCGGTCCGGGGCCCCCTGGGGGTCTCAGAGGCTCGACAGGGGCCCCTAAAGCGCTTCCTTTTACATTCACTCCACACTCGATGGCTCAGTTCCCTCTGGGGGAGACTGAGCACATCTGCACACATCTGACCACCATCATGCACACAGCAGCACACGGGCCTATTGTACATGTTTTTAGTGGGACACGGTTGATACAGATGAAGGAAAAATATTAGTGAAGCACATTTACATTATTTACTTTTCCGATTTCATTTCATCATTTGTTTTTTCTTTCAGAGGAATCAAGGAATCCCTTCTTTAAAATGAAAATAATAAACAACTAAAGACTAAAATTATAGCTTTTCCGATTAAGTATAGTCTACTAAAAATATAGAAATAAAAAAGAAAAGGTTAGGATAATAAGGAGTAAAGGATAATAACGGATAATAAAGGATGATAAAGGATAATAAAGGATAATAAAGGATAATAAAGGATGATAAAGGATAATAAAGGATAATAAAGGATAATAAAGGATGATAAAGGATAATAAAGGATAATAAAGGATAATAAAGGGTGATAAAGAGTGCGGTGGAGCAGGTCTGTACCGTGGCGGTCGAAGTGTTGCCAGATCTGAAGAAAAAGCGCGGCGTCGAGACCTTCCAGAACCCGCTCCACGAGACGCTCCATGACTGAAACAGGAGTGAGGCGGGAGGGGGAGGAGGGGAGATAAAAGAGAGGGGGGGGAGGGGGAGAGGGAGGGGGGGAGGGAGGTCACATGGCCAGAGATGTAAAAAAAAAAGACAAAAATCCATCAAAAAAAGACAAAAATCCATTAAAAAAAAGACAAAAATCCATCAAAAAAAAGACAAAAATCCATTAAAAAAAAGACAAAAATCCATCAAAAAAAAGACAAAAATCCATCAAAAAAAGACAAAAATCCATTAAAAAAAAGACAAAAATCCATCAAAAAAAAGACAAAAATCCATTAAAAAAAAGACAAAAATCCATCAAAAAAAAGACAAAAATCCATTAAAAAAAAGACAAAAATCCATCAAAAAAAAGACAAAAATCCATCAAAAAAAAGGCAAAAATCCATTAAAAAAAGACAAAAATCCATTAAAAAAAGACAAAAATCCATCAAGTCATCACCTTCAGTCAGCAGGTGGCGCCAGAGTAAAATAATGCGAGTTATGAGGTGGACTCCGGGATGAGACAATAATGGAAAGAGCTGAGACAGATTTACCCTGAAAAGCGAATCCACCGTGATAGTGCGCCCTCTGCTGGTAAAGACAGGTACACGACGGTGTTTAGCTTTTTTATGGATTTTTGTCACTATTTTTGATGGATTTTTGTCACTTTTTTCATGGATTTTTGTCTTTTTTTTGATGGATTTTTGTCACTTTTTTGATGGATTTTTGTCACTTTTTTTGATGGATTTTTGTCACTTTTTTGATGGATTTTTTTTTTTTTTTTGATGGATTTTTGTCACTTTTTTGATGGATTTTTGTCTTTTTTTTATGGATTTTTGTCTTTTTTTGATGGATTTTTGTCACTTTTGTGATGGATTTTTGTCTTTTTTTGATGGATTTTTGTCTTTTTTTTATGGATTTTTGTCTTTTTTTGATGGATTTTTGTCACTTTTATGATGGATTTTTGTCTTTTTTTGATGGATTTTTGTCTTTTTTTGATGGATTTTTGTCTTTTTTTTTGATGGATTTTTGTCTTTTTTTGATGGATTTTTGTCTTTTTTTGATGGATTTTTGTCTTTTTTTTTGATGGATTTTTGTCTTTTTTTGATGGATTTTTGTCTTTTTTTTGATGGATTGATGGATAGGGCGCACTCTCAAGGCGGATTCGCTTCACGGTATTTCTGTCTCGGCTCCGGATCTGCAGCTTCCCCCGACTCGGATGAGAAGCTCAAAAAAACAAACCCAAACACTGATTCCTAAACATGTATTTAATCATAAACGTGATTTATTCCGTTTCTCTGTGAAGGACTTTGTGTTTTTTTCTTCCATATTTACTGTGAATAAACATGGACTTTTTACAAATAAACAACAGAAACACAAACACATGTAAAGCATCCGTTTATTGCGGGACAGAAGTATTTTTCATATAAATCTTTGATCAGAAGAAACAAAATCAAACAAGTGAAAATAAAACCTTTAGCACAAGCCCCGCCCCCTTAGTTACTGTTGCAGAACCAGAAACAGAACAACGATAATGTGAGGAAGATCTGCTCATTTACAGCATCAGGTTCATCTGCAACGTTAAACCAAATATTAGTCATAGAAAATTAGCAAAAATTAGGGGGAAAGATTCAGTCTCTGCTTTAAACATCCATAATATAATCAACCTCTTAACCCCCGCCTGAGCTGAGCACGTGTTACACAGTCTGGCTTTACCCAAATCTAAAGCTTCTGGAAACACGAGGAAAAGGATCCGTTTCGATGAGTTGTGCAGGACTTAGCTTTCAAATGAGGCGTGACTCTGGCCTACGGGCTGTGAGCTCCAGTACAGAAGGGTTAGGTTTGGGTAAAAGTCTGTTAAGGCGTGGGTTAAGAGGTTAATAACAGTAGCTTCTGTCGCCCTCTGGTGGATTGTTACGCTCACTGATCCGTCTGGAGTTTGGTTTAACCTCTGACCTCCCGCCTGAACCGAGAGGAGCTTCTTCAATCATTTTTTTGTTGGGTTTTCAACTCATTTTTGTAACTTTTTGGTCAAATTTTTTGTCATTTTTTTGGTCAAATTTGATCATATTTTTGTAAAAATAACAATCATTTTTTGTCACATTTTTGTCATTTTTTTTCATTCTTTGTCAATTTCTTGTGACATTTTTGCCACTTTTTCATAAATTTTTCGTCACTTGTTTGTCACATTTTTGTAATTTTTTTGTAAAAAATTTTCAATTTCTTGTGACATTTTTGTGACATTTTTGCCACTTTTTCATGAAATTTTTGTCACTTTTTCATCAATGTTTTCTCACTTTTTTGTCACATTTTTGTCATGTTTTCGTCTCAGTTTTGTTGCTATTTTCACACCTCTTGTCCAGAAGCTTTTGGATTGGGGTAAAGCCAAACTGGAGGAAATGCTCTCGGTTCAGGTGGGAGTTAAGGGGTTAAAGGAACAGGCCACGGTTTTCCAGACTGAGACATGATCTTAGACGAGTTCATGTGAACCTGTCTGGTCGTCACGCGTGTAATCAGTCACGTCAACACAGACGGCGTTAGCATTTAGCCCCTCCTCCTCTATAGCGTTAGCATTTAGCCTCTCCTCCTCTATAGCGTTAGCATTTAGCCTCTCCTCCTCTATAGCGTTAGCATTTAGCCTCTCCTCCTCTATAGCGTTAGCATTTAGCCTCTCCTCCTCTATAGCGTTAGCATTTAGCCTCTCCTCCTCTATAGCGTTAGCATTTAGCCTCTCCTCCTCTATAGCGTTAGCATTTAGCCTCTCCTCCTCTATAGCGTTAGCATTTAGCCTCTCCTCCTCTATAGCGTTAGCATTTAGCCTCTCCTCCTCTATAGCGTTAGCATTTAGCCTCTCCTCCTCTATAGCGTTAGCATTTAGCCTCTCCTCCTCTATAGCGTTAGCATTTAGCCTCTCCTCCTCTATAGCGTTAGCATTTAGCCTCTCCTCCTCTATAGCGTTAGCATTTAGCCTCTCCTCCTCTATAGTGTTAGCATTTAGCCTCTCCTCCTCTATAGCGTTAGCATTTAGCCTCTCCTCCTCTATAGTGTTAGCATTTAGCCTCTCCTCCTCTATAGCGTTAGCATTTAGCCTCTCCTCCTCTATAGCATTTAGCCTCTCCTCCTCTATAGCATTAGCATTCAGCCTCTCCTCCTCTATAGCGTTAGCATTCAGCCTCTCCTCCTCTATAGCGTTAGCATTTAGCCTCTCCTCCTCTATAGCATTTAGCCTCTCCTCCTCTATAGCATTAGCATTCAGCCTCTCCTCCTCTATAGCGTTAGCATTTAGCCTCTCCTCCTCTATAGCATTCAGCCTCTCCTCCTCTATAGCGTTAGCATTCAGCCTCTCCTCCTCTATAGCGTTAGCATTTAGCCTCTCCTCCTCTATAGCATTCAGCCTCTCCTCCTCTATAGCGTTAGCATTCAGCCTCTCCTCCTCTATAGCGTTAGCATTTAGCCTCTCCTCCTCTATAGCATTTAGCCTCTCCTCCTCTATAATCCCTTTACTGTAAAATGGTGGCCTGTTCCTTTAAGGCCACATGTTTCATTTCTTACAGATCCAGACTAGTTAGAGACTAGTTAGAGACTAGTTAGAGACTCCAGTTAGAGACTAGTTAGAGACTAGTTAGAGACTAGTTAGAGACTCCAGTTGAAGCCGTTGTGTCGTGAATAATATTTGTTCCTTTGGTCTTTAAATATCGGATTTAATACTTTTTGCTGCAATACCGTAAGTATCGATACTTAATCAAGTATTGCAGTACTTTCAATACTTGTTTGGAGCTTTTCTATCGTCCTTTGTTTCACCAACACTTTGTTCTTTTGCGTTGATGCACTTTTCAATCTTAGGGTCAGTCAGTGTCAGTCACTAGCCCCGCCCCCCTCGGCCTCAGGATCCGCCTCTTCCTCGGCTCCGCCCCCGGCCCGGCCTGTAACAGAAACACAGGGGTCACCGTCTCCCTCCTCTCCTCCTCCTCTCCCCCCTCCCCTCCAGTGTGTGGAAGGGCATCTGCCTCACCTAAGCTGGGGAGGGACAGGGCTCTCTCTCGCTCCTCACTCCGCTCCGTCTCCGCTCTCTGATGCTTCTTCAGGGACGACCAGGCTCGAGCGCCGCCGCCGTCTCCCGGGGCGACGGGGGACTCGAAGGCGCCGGGGGACGGGGGCGTGTCTCTGTCCGGCTGCGACGGCGCCCTCTTCAGGCGGGGGGCGGGAAGTGGAGCCTCTGGAACAGAAACACAGTCAGAGTCTCATTAGTAATCTGTAAAAACTCTGATGGCGGCCATTTTGAGTCATCTGTATAAACTCTGACGGCGGCCATTTTGAGTAATCTGTAAAAACTCTGATGGCGGCCATTTTGAGTCATCTGTATAAACTCTGACGGCGGCCATTTTGAGTCATCTGTATAAACTCTGACGGCGGCCATTTTGAGTAATCTGTAAAAACTCTGATGGCGGCCATTTTGAGTAATCTGTAAAAACTCTGACGGCGGCCATTTTGAGTAATCTGTAAAAACTCTGACGGCGGCCATTTTGAGTAATCTGTAAAAACTCTGATGGCGGCCATTTTGAGTAATCTGTAAAAACTCTGACGGCGGCCATTTTGAGTAATCTGTATAAACTGATGGCGGCCATTTTGAGTAATCCGTAAAAACTCTGATGGCGGCCATTTTGAGTAATCTGTATAAACTCTGACGGCGGCCATTTTGAGTAATCTGTAAACACTCTGATGGCGGCCATTTTGAGTAATCTGTATAAACTCTGATGGCGGCCATTTTGAGTAATCTGTATAAACTGATGGCGGCCATTTTGAGTAATCCGTAAAAACTCTGATGGCGGCCATTTTGAGTAATCTGTATAAACTCTGACGGCGGCCATTTTGAGTAATCTGTAAAAACTCTGATGGCGGCCATTTTAGGGATAGGTTTGCCTGAGTCCTCCTAGGAACGCCCCCACCTCCTGGAGACGCCTCCGAGCCGAGTGACCAACCACAAAAAGCATAATAATACCCCCCCTTTAAGAGTAAAGTTACTGTGTGTAGAAAAGGCCCTTTAACCTCTTAACCCCCGCCTGAACGGATCCCATTTCATCCAGTTTGGCTTTACCCCAATCAAAAAGCTTCTTGGGGAAAAAAAGCACCAAAACAGCCACAAAAATGAGAAGAAAGCAAGGATGGAAACGCAAAAATGTGACAAAAATTTGACAAAAAATTGACAAAAATTCAACAAAAATTCAACAAAAATTCAACAAAAATGTGACAAAAATTCAACAAAAAAGTGACAAAAAAATGACAAAAATGTGACAAAAATGTGACAAAAAAGTGACAAAAATTCAATAAAAAAGTGACAAAAAAATAACAAAAATGTGACAAAAATGTGACAAAAATTCAACAAAAAAATGACAAAAATGTGACAAAAATGTGACAAAAATTCAACAAAAAAATGACAAAAATTCAACAAAAATGTGACAAAAATGTGACAAAAATTCAACAAAAAAATGACAAAAATGTGACAAAAATGTGACAAAAATTCAACAAAAAAATGACAAAAATTCAACAAAAATGTGACAAAAATGTGACAAAAATTCAACAAAAATGTGACAAAAATTCAACAAAAATTCAACAAAAATGTGACAAAAATTCAACAAAAATGTGACAAAAAAATGACAAAAATTCAACAAAAATTCAACAAAAATGTGACAAAAATGTGACAAAAATTCAACAAAAATGTGACAAAAATACAACAAAAAAATGACAAAAATTCAACAAAAAAGTGATCAGTTTTGTGGGTCTTAGCTTTCAAATGAGGTGTTACACAGGCCTATATAATGGCCAAAGAGGACAGGATACATTTGGTTTAGGCGGGTGGTCAGAGGTTAAGGGGCGGAGCTTAGCCCACCGGTGCAGCAGAGTGAGCTGAGACGAGGAGACTCAGAGTTTGTTCTTATATGTTTAAGTTGTATTTGTTTGTCAGTCAGCCAGATGGTGTTTGTGTGAGCATGTTATAAAGGAAGTGTTGAGTCTAATGATCGAGTTTATGTCGTGAAATGTATGTTTGTGTAGAGGCAAACATCTGATTATTTTCTGTTCTCGACCAAACTCACTGTCATCCAAGTGTGGAGGACGAACTGAAGTCAGTTTCCATTAAAGCACCTCCAACAAATCCATCCAAGACCCTTTTCAGTTCTGACCGGACTCACCTCAGTGAACCAGATCCAAACAGTTTCTGTGGACGATCGTGTGAGTGAGAGGCTTCACTGAGCCTTCAGAGGGACACGAGAAGAAGAACATTCAAACTCACCCTGTGGACTGACACTGGAGCTGGTGGGGCTGGTGTCGGGGCTCTGGGATCCTCCGGAGGTTGAGGTCCTGGTGTTGGAGGTGGGGCCGGGGAAGGTGGGACTGATGTTTGGGCTTGTGGAGGTGTTGGAGATGCTGCAGGTGGGGCTGATGGGGCTGATGGGGCTGATGGGGCTGATGGAGCTGATGTCGGTGCCCTGGGATCCTCCGGAGGTGGAGGTCCTGATGTTTGGGCTGGTGGAGGTGTCCGAGGTGGGGCTGTTGGAGCTGATGTCGGGGCCCTGGGATGCTCCGGAGGTTGAGGTCCTGGTGTTTGGGCTGGTGGAGGTGTCCGAGGTGGGGCTGTTGGAGCTGATGGGGCTGATGTCGGTGCCCTGGGATCCTCCGGAGGTGGAGGTCCTGATGTTTGGGCTGGTGGAGGTGTCCGAGGTGGGGCTGTTGGAGCTGATGTCGGGGCTCTGGGATGCTCCGGAGGTGGAGGTCCTGGTCCTGGATCTTGGAGCTGGTTCAGGTCTGGGTTCTGCAGGTTCCTCAGGTTCCTCTGGAGGCTCAGGTCTCACTGGAGGAACATGAAGAACATGACTGAGCTTCATGTGAGTCCTAAAGGGGGCGCTGTCACACACGTCTATGGTCCTTTGTTTGAACATCAGACTCCGCACTTTACCTTCTGTCGCCTCTTCATCCGAGTCCGTGACTTTAGGCTCCGCCTCCGACTGAAACAAACACATTTCAGAGTTACCGAGTTACAGACCCGAGGCTCTGAGGGAAGACCTCCCTAACTCTAACCTGTCCCACCACCAGAGACTCTGAGGGAAGACCTCCCTAACTCTAACCTGTCCCACCACCAGAGGCTCTGAGGGAAGACCTCCCTAACTAACCTGTCCCACCACCAGAGACTCTGAGGGAAGACCTCCCTAACTCTAACCTGTCCCACCACCAGAGGCTCTGAGGGAAGACCTCCCTAACTAACCTGTCCCACCACCAGAGACTCTGAGGGAAGACCTCCCTAACTCTAACCTGTCCCACCACCAGAGGCTCTGAGGGAAGACCTCCCTAACTCTAACCTGTCCCACCACCAGAGGCTCTGCGGGAAGACCTCCCTAACTCTAACCTGTCCCACCACCAGAGGCTCTGAGGGAAGACCTCCCTAACTAACCTGTCCCACCACCAGAGGCTCTGAGGGAAGACCTCCCTAACTCTAACCTGTCCCACCACCAGGGGCTCTGAGGGAAGACCTCCCTAACTAACCTGTCCCACCACCAGAGACTCTGAGGGAAGACCTCCCTAACTCTAACCTGTCCCACCACCAGAGGCTCTGAGGGAAGACCTCCCTAACTCTAACCTGTCCCACCACCAGAGACTCTGAGGGAAGACCTCCCTAACTCTAACCTGTCCCACCACCAGAGGCTCTGAGGGAAGACCTCCCTAACTAACCTGTCCCACCACCAGAGGCTCTGAGGGAAGACCTCCCTAACTCTAACCTGTCCCACCACCAGAGGCTCTGAGGGAAGACCTCCCTAACTAACCCGTCCCACCACCAGAGGCTCTGCGGGAAGACCTCCCTAACTCTAACCTGTCCCACCACCAGAGGCTCTGAGGGAAGACCTCCCTAACTCTAACCTGTCCCACCACCAGAGGCTCTGAGGGAAGACCTCCCTAACTCTAACCTGTCCCACCACCAGAGGCTCTGAGGGAAGACCTCCCTAACTCTAACCTGTCCCACCACCAGAGGCTCTGAGGGAAGACCTCCCTAACTAACCTGTCCCACCACCAGAGGCTCTGAGGGAAGACCTCCCTAACTCTAACCTGTCCCACCACCAGAGGCTCTGAGGGAAGACCTCCCTAACTCTAACCTGTCCCACCACCAGAGGCTCTGAGGGAAGACCTCCCTAACTAACCTGTCCCACCACCAGAGACTCTGAGGGAAGACCTCCCTAACTCTAACCTGTCCCACCACCAGAGGCTCTGAGGGAAGACCTCCCTAACTAACCTGTCCCACCACCAGAGACTCTGAGGGAAGACCTCCCTAACTCTAACCTGTCCCACCACCAG
Organism: Gobius niger; assembly: GCF_951799975.1. Classification (NCBI taxonomy): domain Eukaryota; kingdom Metazoa; phylum Chordata; class Actinopteri; order Gobiiformes; family Gobiidae; genus Gobius; species Gobius niger. Next base: position 33,207,571 of record NC_136865.1, on the reverse strand, counting down.
AGGCTCTGAGGGAAGACCTCCCTAACTCTAACCTGTCCCACCACCAGGGGCTCTGAGGGAAGACCTCCCTAACTAACCTGTCCCACCACCAGAGACTCTGAGGGAAGACCTCCCTAACTCTAACCTGTCCCACCACCAGAGGCTCTGAGGGAAGACCTCCCTAACTCTAACCTGTCCCACCACCAGAGGCTCTGAGGGAAGACCTCCCTAACTCTAACCTGTCCCACCACCAGAGACTCTGAGGGAAGACCTCCCTAACTCTAACCTGTCCCACCACCAGAGGCTCTGAGGGAAGACCTCCCTAACTCTAACCTGTCCCACCACCAGAGGCTCTGAGGGAAGACCTCCCTAACTAACCTGTCCCACCACCAGAGACTCTGAGGGAAGACCTCCCTAACTCTAACCTGTCCCACCACCAGAGGCTCTGAGGGAAGACCTCCCTAACTCTAACCTGTCCCACCACCAGGGGCTCTGAGGGAAGACCTCCCTAACTAACCTGTCCCACCACCAGAGACTCTGAGGGAAGACCTCCCTAACTCTAACCTGTCCCACCACCAGAGGCTCTGAGGGAAGACCTCCCTAACTCTAACCTGTCCCACCACCAGAGGCTCTGAGGGAAGACCTCCCTAACTCTAACCTGTCCCACCACCAGAGACTCTGAGGGAAGACCTCCCTAACTCTAACCTGTCCCACCACCAGAGGCTCTGAGGGAAGACCTCCCTAACTCTAACCTGTCCCACCACCAGAGGCTCTGAGGGAAGACCTCCCTAACTAACCTGTCCCACCACCAGAGGCTCTGAGGGAAGACCTCCCTAACTCTAACATGTCCCACCACCTGAGGCTCTGAGGGAAGACCTCCCTAACTCTAACCTGTCCCACCACCAGAGACTCTGAGGGAAGACCTCCCTAACTCTAACCTGTCCCACCACCAGAGGCTCTGAGGGAAGACCTCCCTAACTCTAACCTGTCCCACCACCAGAGGCTCTGAGGGAAGACCTCCCTAACTCTAACCTGTCCCACCACCAGAGGCTCTGAGGGAAGACCTCCCTAACTAACCTGTCCCACCACCAGAGGCTCTGAGGGAAGACCTCCCTAACTAACCTGTCCCACCACCAGAGACTCTGAGGGAAGACCTCCCTAACTAACCTGTCCCACCACCAGGGGCTCTGAGGGAAGACCTCCCTAACTCTAACCTGTCCCACCACCAGAGGCTCTGAGGGAAGACCTCCCTAAAAATCAACAAAAAATCAATAAAAATGTGAAAAAAATTCGCCAAAAATGTGACAAAGATTCAACAAAAAAATGACAAAATTTCAACAAAAATTCAACAAAAAAGTGACAAAAATTCAACTAAAATTAAATAAAGTGACAAAAAATCAACAAAAAATTAAAACAAACGTGACAAAAAATCAACAAAAATTCAATAAAAATGTGACAAAAAAAAGGAAAAAACAAAAAACAAAACAAAAAAAAGACAAAATTTTAAAAAAAAAATCAATAAAAAATCAATAAAAATGTGACAAAAATAAAATAAAATAAAAAAAGACAAAATTTAAAATAATTCAATACAAAATCAATAAAAAAGTGACAAAAAATCAATAAAAAGTGACAAAAAATCAACAAAATTTCAACAAAAATTTGACAAAAAATGAAAAAAATGAAAAAAAATGAAAAAAATTCAACCAAAAAGTGACAAAAAATCAACAAAAATTCAATAAAAATGTGACAAAAAATCTACAAAAAATCAACAAAAATTCAATAAAAATGGGAGAAAAATTTGACAAAAAAATGACAAAAATTTGACAAAAATTCAATAAAAATTTGACAAAAATTTGACAAAAATTCAACCAAAAAGTGACATAAAATCAACAAAAAATCAATAAAAATTAAATAAAAATTCGACAAAAAAATCAATAAAAATGTGACCAAAATTTGACAAAAAAATGAAAAAAATGAAAAAAAATGAAAAAAATTCAACCAAAAAGTGACAAAAAATCAACAAAAAATCAATAAAAATTAAATAAACATTCAACAAAAAAATGACAAAAATTTGAAAAAAAATCAACAAAAAAATGAATACAATTTGAAAAAATGACAAAAATTCAACCAAAAAGTGATCAGTTTTGTGGGTCTTAGCTCTAACCTGTCCCACCACCAGGGGGCGGCGTTTGTCTGATGTGAAACATGTGGAAGTGTCTGTACCTTCTGCGCCGCCAGCTTCGCCTTCATCTCCGCCATCAGCCCCGCCCCCATCAGCCCCGCCCCCAGCATGGGCACGCCCCTGAGCCGCGGCGGGAGGGCATGCGGCTCTGACTCCGCCTCCTCTGACTCCGCCTCCTCCTGCAGGGCGTCGTGCGGTGGAGGCGGCGGGGGCAGCTCCTCCGCCGGGGCCGCAGGGGGCGCTGTGGCACAGTGGTTAGCCCCGTTCACAGCAGCAGAAGAAGAAGAAGAGGCTGGAGGAGTAATGGCCGCCGCGCCGTGGGACTTCTCCGAACGCGACGTGCGAGATTTGATGTAGTTGAAGAAACCGCTGCGTCTGGACTCACGCTTCTTCTCCCCGTCAGCGGACGCCGCCCTCGCCGCGGGAGCCACGGGCGCTACGGGAGCCACGGGACCCAGAGGAGCCACGGGACCCAGAGGAGCGACGGGACGCCTGAGGACAAACATTAAAGCCACACGCCTGAGGAGATGTCGTTGGTCAGAGCCTATAAAGTGTCTGTAGGTGATGATGCTAAAGAGTGGAATGAAAGGTCTTAATGTGCCGTGTTTTCAAAATAAAAGCCTTAAATTTGTGATGTTTTCAAAATAAAAGCCTTAAATTTGTGATGTTTTCAAAATAAAAGTCTTAAATTTGTGATGTTTTCAAAATAAAAGTCTTAAATTTGTGATGTTTTCAAAATAAAAGTCTTAAATTTGTGGTGTTTTCAAAATAAAAGTCTTAAATTTGGGATGTTTTCAAAATAAAAGTCTTAAATTTGTGATGTTTTCAAAATAAAAGCCTTAAATTTGTGATGTTTTCAAAATAAAAGCAATAAAAAATTATTGTTTTCAAAATAAAAGCCGTAAATTTGTGGCGTTTTCAGAATAAAATCCTCCAGGTTTAAAAATCGTCTCACCTGAAGCTGAGTCTGGAAACGGCTTTGGAGAAAAACTCCTCGATTCCTTCGTCCACTTTCCCCATGAAGCTGCTGAGCTCCGGCCCCGCGGCGGCAGCAGGGGGCGCTGTGGAGCGCTGCAGAGAGAGACAGTCAGGTCACATGACGCACAGGTCACATGACGCACAGGTCACATGACACTGAGGTCACGTGACGCACAGGTCACATGCTCAGACTGACCTTGGGCCTCGTGGGCCGGCTCCGCTTCTTGGGTCTTGGTCTGGACTTGGTCTGATGAGGCAGAGTCTGAACCTGCAGGGGCGGCAGCTCAGGGGGCGGGGCTTCGGCAGGTGGAGGGGGCGGGGCTTCAGCAGAGAGGGGGGGCGGGGCTTCAGGAGACAGAGGGGGCGTGTCTTCCACATGGATAGGAACCTCCTCCAGAGCTTTGTCCAAATCAAACTCCATCTCTGCAGAAGGGGAGTGGTCAGAACAGGCCACGCCCACACTGGGGAGTGGTCAGAACAGGCCACGCCCACACTGGGGAGTGGTCAGAACAGGCCACGCCCACACTGGGGAGTGGTCAGAACAGGCCACGCCCACACCGGAGCGTCACTGTGTCCCAAATAAATAAACTAAAACTGAACTAAAGGAGATAAACGAGTTTTACCGAAGGCGACGGAGACGGGACGAAGCATCCGCACCAGGATACTCTTCCTCTTGGAGCGAGTCTGCGGAGACACAGCGTGACCACCAGGGGGAGCCACCAGGGGGAGCCACCAGGGGGAGCCACCAGGGGGAGACACCAGAGGGAGCCACCAGAGGGAGACACCAGGGGGAGACACAGCGTGACCACCAGGGGGAGCCACCAGGGGGAGCCACCAGGGGGAGCCACCAGGGGGAGACACCAGAGGGAGCCACCAGGGGGAGCCACAAGGGGGAGACACCAGGGGAGCCACCAGGGGGAGCCACCAGGGGGAGCCACCAGGGGGAGACACCAGGGGAGCCACCAGGGGGAGACACCGGGGGGAGCCACCGGGGGGAGCCACCAGGGGGAGACACCGGGGGGAGACACCGGGGGGAGACACCGGGGGGAGACACCGGGGGGAGCCACCGGGGGGAGACACCGGGGGGAGACACCGGGGGGAGACACCGGGGGGAGCCACCGGGGGGAGACACCGGGGGGAGACACCAGGGGGAGCCACCAGGGGGAGACACCGGGGGGAGACACCGGGGGGAGCCACCAGGGGGAGCCACCAGGGGGAGCCACCAGGGGGAGCCACCAGGGGGAGCCACCAGGGGGAGCCACCAGGGGGAGACACCAGGGGGAGACACCAGGGGGAGACACCAGGGGGAGACACCAGGGGGAGACACCAGGGGGAGCCACCGGGGGGAGACACCGGGGGGAGACACCGGGGGGAGCCACCAGGGGGAGCCACCAGGGGGAGCCACCAGGGGGAGCCACCAGGGGGAGCCACCAGGGGGAGCCACCAGGGGGAGACACCAGGGGGAGCCACCAGGAGGAGCCACCAGGGGGAGCCACCAGGGGGAGCCACCAGGGGGAGCCACCAGGGGGAGCCACCAGGAGGAGCCACCAGGGGGAGCCACCAGGGGGAGCCACCAGGGGGAGCACAACCATGGATACACAGGTCAATAACATGGACATAGAATAAACGAAAGGAAAGATGTATAAAAAACGACACAAAAATGAAAACAAGAAGAAGAAGAAGAGAAAGGCGGAGCAGTTCCCGCTCTCCGCCTCCAGAGGGAGCTGTGGGACGTACCAGGCCGGAGTGCGCGCTGACGGCGGGCGCCACAGACTCCTCCCCCTCCTGTGCGGATGGTTCCCGCGGCAACGGCGTTTCCCGCGGCGACGGCGTTTCCCGCGGTGACGGCGTTTCCCGCGGCGGCTCCGTTGTCCTTATCAGCGTCTCATCGATCACCTGCGTCTCCGAGTCGAGCTCCAGGGGGCGCCCTTTACGACTCACGTGCTCCGACTGATGTTAAAGGTAAATAATGATGATATTAAAGGTAAATAATGATGATATTAAAGGTAAATAATGATATTAAAGGTAAATAATGAGGATATTAAAGGTAAATAATGATGATATTAAAGGTAAATAATGATATTAACCCTCGTGTCGCCTTCGCGGGTCTTTTAGACCCGCTGTCATGTTCCGGGCATTTGGATGTAAGGTGACACAAGGGGGCGCCTTCCAACCTTCTCAGTGGAAATGTGAGTTGACTTTCTTCAGAGAGACTTTAGGTCAGACATGAGTGACAGTAACATGACTCTAAACACAGTGAGCTCTTTGTTTGCAGTAAAAAGGCTGAGGCCTCATTGCTCTTCAGTCACAGACTGAGAAGTGAAGAAGGAAGTCATGGAGCTTCTGCTTTAGACAGAACTTCAGACTTCTGCTGCCTGTAGGGGTCATATTATATCATATCAAATGTTGTAATCTGTAAAGCACTTTTGATACCTTAGCAAACTCAAATCTGTAGTAAAAACATAATATATGGAAATAATTATTACAATTACAAAAAGAAAATATAATAATAAAGAAAACATATTTGAAAATCATGTATCTAATCAAAAAAATTGTTTTATTTACTCTCATTCTAAAAAAAAAAAATACAAAAAAAAACCCCAAACAAACCCTAACCATTTGTATCTGCTGTAAAGTCATGTTTGTCCCGGTTCCTCTGAGTCGTGGTGGGTCATGGTGGACCATGACAGATGTGGACAGAACTGTGGTAGATCTACTTTTACTTTGGAGAAAATAGTTACTATAGTAACTGTTGAAGAAATGAACCTCATGAGCTTCTTCTGTAACATCTGTCCACATCAGTCCTGCTGCACCACGACTCAGAGGAACTGGGACAAACATGACTTTACAGCAGATACAAAAGGTTAGGGTTTGTTTGGGTTTTCTTTTTTAGAATGAGAGTAAATTTAAAAAAAAAACTATTTGATTAGATACAGCATTTTTGTAATTGTAGTAATTTTCCATATATTATGTTTTTACTACAGATTTGAGTTTCAGAATATGATCAATCAATCAAACTTTATTTATAAAGCACTTTTCACATGGAAAGATATCACAAAGTGCTTTACAGATTGCAACATTTGATATGATATGACTCTTACCTGCAGCAGAAGTCTGAAGTTCTGTCTAAAGCAGAAGCTCCATGACTTCCTTCTTCACTTCTCAGTCTGTGACTGAAGAGCAATGAGGCCTCAGCGTTTTTACTGCAAACAAAGAGCTCACTGTATTTAGCCTCATGTTTCTGTCACTCATGTCTGACCTAAAGTCTCACTCTGAAGAAAGTCAACTCACATTTACACTGAGAAGGTTGGAAGGGCGCCCCCTTGTGTCACCTTGCATCCAAATGCCCGGAACATGACAGCGGGTCAAAAAGACCCACGAAGGCGACACGAGGGTTAAAGGTAAATAATGATGATGTTAAAGGTAAATAATGACGATATTAAAGGTAAATAATGATGATATTAAAGGTAAATAATGATGATTTTAAAGGTAAATAATGATGATTTTAAAGGTAAATAATGATGATATTAAAGGTAAATAATGATGATTTTAAAGGTAAATAATGATGATTTTAAAGGTAAATAATGATGATTTTAAAGGTAAATAATGATGATATTAAAGGTAAATAATGATGATATTAAAGGTAAATAATGATGTTAAAGGTAAATAATAATGATGTTAAAGGTAAATCATGATATTAAAGGTAAATCATGATATTAAAGGTAAATAATGATGATATTAAAGGTAAATCATGATATTAAAGGTAAATCATGATGTTAAAGGTAAATAATGATGATTTTAAAGGTAAATAATGATGATTTTAAAGGTAAATAATGATGATATTAAAGGTAAATAATGATGATGTTAAAGGTAAATAATGATGATATTAAAGGTAAATAATGATGATATTAAAGGTAAATAATGATGATTTTAAAGGTAAATAATGATGATATTAAAGGTAAATCATGATATTAAAGGTAAATCATGATGTTAAAGGTAAATAATGATGATATTAAAGGTAAATCATGATATTAAAGGTAAATCATGATGATATTAAAGGTAAATAATGATGATGTTAAAGGTAAATAATGATGATGTTAAAGGTAAATAATGATATTAAAGGTAAATAATGATGATATTAAAGGTAAATCATGATATTAAAGGTAAATCATGATATTAAAGGTAAATCATGATGATATTAAAGGTAAATAATGATGATATTAAAGGTAAATCATGATATTAAAGGTAAATCATGATGTTAAAGGTAAATAATGATGATATTAAAGGTAAATCATGATATTAAAAGGTAAATCATGATGTTAAAGGTAAATAATGATGATATTAAAGGTAAATAATGATGATGTTAAAGGTAAATAATGATGATTTTAAAGGTAAATAATGATATTAAAGGTAAATAATGATGATATTAAAGGTAAATCATGATATTAAAGGTAAATCATGATGATATTAAAGGTAAATAATGATGATATTAAAGGTAAATCATGATATTAAAGGTAAATAATGATGATATTAAAGGTAAATAATGATGATATTAAAGGTAAATCATGATATTAAAGGTAAATCATGATGTTAAAGGTAAATAATGATGATGTTAAAGGTAAATAATGATATTAAAGGTAAATAATGATGATGTTAAAGGTAAATAATGATGTTAAAGGTAAATAATGATGATATTAAAGGTAAATAATGATGTTAAAGGTAAATAATGATGATGTTAAAGGTAAATAATGATGATGTTAAAGGTAAATAATGATGATATTAAATCAATCAATCAATCAATCAAAGTTTACTTATATAGCACCTTACAACAACACAAGGAAGACCAAAGTGCTTCACAGACAGATAAAACAATATTAAAAAATCAATCAATCAAATAAGTGCAATCTAAGTCTTAAAAGCTAGTTTGAAGAGATGTGTCTTCAATCTAGACTTAAAGAGGGACAGCTCAGTGAGAACACGCAGACTGAGGGGCGGCTGTTCCACAGTTTTGGCGCTACAACCCTGAAAGAACGATCCCCCCACTGTTTGTACCGGGACCTGGGCACGTCCAGAACCATTTGATCGGCAGACCGGAGAGTTCTGCTGGGACGATGTACGGTCACCAACTCAGTCAGATATAACGGAGCGAGACCGTGGAGGGCTTTAAAAACAAACATTAAAATTTTGAAATCAATCCGAAAACGGAGCGGGAGCCAGTGCAGGAGGCGAGGACGGGAGTGATGTGGCTGTGTCTGGATGAACCGGTGAGAAGACGGGCTGCTGCATTCTGCACTAACTGTAGCCGGTGGAGTGACGAGTGTGGAAGGCCAGAGTAGAGAGTGTTGCAATAGTCCAACCGAGAACTGATGAACGCGTGCGTTGCCTTCTCCAGGTCTTGGCGCGAGAGAAAGGTAAATAATAATGATATTAAAGCTAAATAATGATATTAAAGGTAAATAATGATGATATTAAAGGTAAATCATGATATTAAAGGTAAATCATGATATTAAAGGTAAATCATGATGTTAAAGGTAAATAATGATGATGTTAAAGGTAAATAATGATATTAAAGGTAAATAATGATGTTAAAGGTAAATAATAATGATGTTAAAGGTAAATCATGATATTAAAGGTAAATCATGATATTAAAGGTAAATCATGATGATATTAAAGGTAAATAATGATGATATTAAAGGTAAATAAAAATGATATTAAAGCTAAATAATGATATTAAAGTTACCAGAGTGAGCTGAGACTGAGACAGAGACTCCAGAACCTCGTCCACAATCCGGTCAGAGAGAAACGAGGCCAGACTCAGCTTCACCTCACTGTGAAACACAGGCCGGTCAGGAGGGGGCGCCACATACACCCATACACATACAGGTCAGGAGGGGGCGCCACATACACCCATACACATACAGGTCAGGAGGGGGCGCCACATACACCCATACACATACAGGTCAGGAGGGGGCGCCACATAAACACAGGTCAGAGAGAAACAAGGCCAAACATTCTTGTTGAGGATGTTCTGACCTGATATTGAGGATGTTCTGACCTGATATTGAGGATGTTCTGACCTGATATTGTGGATGTTCTGACCTGATATTGAGGATGTTCTGACCTGATATTGAGGATGTTCTGACCTGATCTTGAGGATGTTCTGACCTGATATTGAGGATGTTCTGACCTGATATTGAGGATGTTCTGACCTGATATTGTGGATGTTCTGACCTGATATTGTTGTGGATGTTCTGACCTGATCTTGAGGATGTTCTGACCTGATATTGAGGATGTTCTGACCTGATCTTGTTGAGGATGTTCTGACCTGATATTGAGGATGTTCTGACCTGATATTGAGGATGTTCTGACCTGATATTGTGGATGTTCTGACCTGATATTGAGGATGTTCTGACCTGATATTGAGGATGTTCTGACCTGATATTGTGGATGTTCTGACCTGATATTGAGGATGTTCTGACCTGATATTGAGGATGTTCTGACCTGATATTGAGGATGTTCTGACCTGATATTGTGGATGTTCTGACCTGATATTGAGGATGTTCTGACCTGATATTGAGGATGTTCTGACCTGATATTGAGGATGTTCTGACCTGATCCTGTTGAGGATGTTCTGACCTGATATTGTGGATGTTCTGACCTGATATTGAGGATGTTCTGACCTGATCCTGTTGTGGATGTTCTGACCTGATATTGAGGATGTTCTGACCTGATATTGAGGATGTTCTGACCTGATATTGTGGATGTTCTGACCTGATATTGTGGATGTTCTGACCTGATATTGAGGATGTTCTGACCTGATATTGTGGATGTTCTGACCTGATATTGAGGATGTTCTGACCTGATATTGAGGATGTTCTGACCTGATATTGTGGATGTTCTGACCTGATCTTGAGGATGTTCTGACCTGATATTGAGGATGTTCTGACCTGATATTGAGGATGTTCTGACCTGATATTGAGGATGTTCTGACCTGATCTTGTTGTGGATGTTCTGACCTGATGTTGTGGATGTTCTGACCTGACATTGAGGATGTTCTGACCTGATATTGAGGATGTTCTGACCTGATATTGAGGATGTTCTGACCTGATATTGAGGATGTTCTGACCTGATATTGAGGATGTTCTGACCTGATATTGTGGATGTTCTGACCTGATATTGTTGTGGATGTTCTGACCTGATATTGTGGATGTTCTGACCTGATATTGTGGATGTTCTGACCTGATATTGAGGATGTTCTGACCTGATATTGAGGATGTTCTGACCTGATATTGAGGATGTTCTGACCTGATATTGAGGATGTTCTGACCTTATATTGTGGATGTTCTGACCTGATAGTGAGGATGTTCTGACCTGATATTGAGGATGTTCTGACCTGATATTGTGGATGTTCTGACCTGATATTGAGGATGTTCTAACCTGATATTGTGGATGTTCTGACCTGATATTGAGGATGTTCTGACCTGATATTGTGGATGTTCTGACCTGATATTGAGGATGTTCTGACCTGATATTGTGGATGTTCTGACCTGATATTGTGGATGTTCTGACCTGATATTGTGGATATTCTGACCTGATATTGAGGATGTTCTGACCTGATATTGTGGATGTTCTGACCTGATATTGTGGATGTTCTGACCTGATATTGAGGATGTTCTGACCTGATATTGTGGATGTTCTGACCTGATATTGAGGATGTTCTGACCTGATATTGAGGATGTTCTGACCTGATCTTGTTGAGGATGTTCTGACCTGATATTGAGGATGTTCTGACCTGATCTTGAGGATGTTCTGACCTGATCTTGAGGATGTTCTGACCTGATATTGTGGATGTTCTGACCTGATATTGAGGATGTTCTGACCTGATCTTGAGGATGTTCTGACCTGATCTTGAGGATGTTCTGACCTGATATTGTGGATGTTCTGACCTGATATTGAGGATGTTCTGACCTGATATTGAGGATGTTCTGACCTGATATTGTGGATGTTCTGACCTGATCTTGTTGTGGATGTTCTGACCTGATATTGAGGATGTTCTGACCTGATATTGAGGATGTTCTGACCTGATCTTGTTGAGGATGTTCTGACCTGATATTGAGGATGTTCTGACCTGATATTGTGGATGTTCTGACCTGATATTGAGGATGTTCTGACCTGATATTGTGGATGTTCTGACCTGATATTGAGGATGTTCTGACCTGATATTGAGGATGTTCTGACCTGATATTGAGGATGTTCTGACCTGATATTGAGGATGTTCTGACCTGATATTGTGGATGTTCTGACCTGATATTGAGGATGTTCTGACCTGATATTGTGGATGTTCTGACCTGATATTGAGGATGTTCTGACCTGATATTGAGGATGTTCTGACCTGATAGTGAGGATGTTCTGACCTGATAGTGAGGATGTTTTGACCTGATTTTGAGGATGTTCTGACCTGATCTTGTTGTGGATGTTCTGACCTGATATTGAGGATGTTCTGACCTGATCTTGAGGATGTTCTGACCTGATATTGAGGATGTTCTGACCTGATCTTGAGGATGTTCTGACCTGATATTGAGGATGTTCTGACCTGATATTGTGGATGTTCTGACCTGATATTGTGGATGTTCTGACCTGATATTGAGGATGCTCTGACCTGATATTGTGGATGTTCTGACCTGATAGTGAGGATGTTCTGACCTGATATTGTGGATGTTCTGACCTGATATTGTGGATGTTCTGACCTGATATTGTGGATGTTCTGACCTGATATTGTGGATGTTCTGACCTGATATTGAGGATGCTCTGACCTGATATTGTGGATGTTCTGACCTGATAGTGAGGATGTTCTGACCTGATATTGTGGATGTTCTGACCTGATATTGTGGATGTTCTGACCTGATATTGTGGATGTTCTGACCTGATAGTGAGGATGTTCTGACCTGATATTGTGGATGTTCTGACCTGATATTGAGGATGTTCTGACCTGATAGTGAGGATGTTCTGACCTGATAGTGAGGATGTTTTGACCTGATTTTGAGGATGTTCTGACCTGATCTTGTTGTGGATGTTCTGACCTGATATTGAGGATGTTCTGACCTGATCTTGAGGATGTTCTGACCTGATATTGAGGATGTTCTGACCTGATCTTGAGGATGTTCTGACCTGATATTGTGGATGTTCTGACCTGATATTGTGGATGTTCTGACCTGATCTTGAGGATGTTCTGACCTGATATTGTGGATGTTCTGACCTGATATTGAGGATGTTCTGACCTGATATTGTGGATGTTCTGACCTGATCTTGAGGATGTTCTGACCTGATATTGAGGATGTTCTGACCTGATATTGAGGATGTTCTGACCTGATATTGAGGATGTTCTGACCTGATATTGAAGATGTTTTGACCTGATATTGAGGATGTTCTGACCTGATATTGAGGATGTTCTGACCTGATATTGTGGATGTTCTGACCTGATATTGAGGATGTTCTGACCTGATATTGTGGATGTTCTGACCTGATATTGAGGATGTTCTGACCTGATATTGAGGATGTTCTGACCTGATATTGTGGATGTTCTGACCTGATATTGAGGATGTTCTGACCTGATATTGAGGATGTTCTGACCTGATATTGTGGATGTTCTGACCTGATATTGAGGATGTTCTGACCTGATATTGAAGATGTTTTGACCTGATATTGAGGATGTTCTGACCTGATATTGAGGATGTTCTGACCTGATATTGTGGATGTTCTGACCTGATATTGAGGATGTTCTGACCTGATATTGTGGATGTTCTGACCTGATATTGAGGATGTTCTGACCTGATATTGAGGATGTTCTGACCTGATATTGTGGATGTTCTGACTTGATATTGAGGATGTTCTGACCTGATATTGTGGATGTTCTGACCTGATATTGTGGATGTTCTGACCTGATATTGAGGATGTTCTGACCTGATATTGTGGATGTTCTTACCTGATATTGAGGATGTTCTGACCTGATATTGAGGATGTTCTGACCTGATATTGAGGATGTTCTGACCTGATCTTGAGGATGTTCTGACCTGATATTGAGGATGTTCTGACCTGATATTGAGGATGTTCTGACCTGATATTGAGGATGTTCTGACCTGATATTGTGGATGTTCTGACCTGATATTGAGGATGTTCTGACCTGATATTGAGGATGTTCTGACCTGATATTGAGGATGTTCTGACCTGATCTTGTTGAGGATGTTCTGACCTGATATTGAGGATGTTCTGACCTGATCTTGTTGAGGATGTTCTGACCTGATATTGTTGTGGATGTTCTGACCTGATCTTGTTGTGGATGTTCTGACCTGATATTGAGGATGTTCTGACCTGATCTTGTTGAGGATGTTCTGACCTGATATTGTGGATGTTCTGACCTAATATTGAGGATGTTCTGACCTGATATTGAGGATGTTCTGACCTGATATTGAGGATGTTCTGACCTGATATTGTGGATGTTCTGACCTGATATTGAGGATGTTCTGACCTGATATTGAGGATGTTCTGACCTGATATTGAGGATGTTCTGACTTGATATTGAGGATGTTCTGACCTGATATTGAGGATGTTTTGACCTGATATTGTGGATGTTCTGACCTGATATTGAGGATGTTCTGACCTGATATTGAGGATGTTCTGACCTGATCTTGAGGATGTTCTGACCTGATATTGAGGATGTTCTGACCTGATATTGAGGATGTTCTGACCTGATATTGAGGATGTTCTGACCTGATCTTGTGGATGTTCTGACCTGATATTGAGGATGTTCTGACCTGATATTGTGGATGTTCTGACCTGATATTGTTGAGGATGTTCTGACCTGATGTTGAGGATGTTCTGACCTGACATTGAGGATGTTCTGACCTGGTATTGAGGATGTTCTGACCTGATATTGAGGATGTTCTGACCTGATATTGAGGATGTTCTGACCTGATATTGAGGATGTTCTGACCTGATATTGTTGATGTTCTGACCTGATCTTGAGGATGTTCTGACCTGATATTGAGGATGTTCTGACCTGATATTGAGGATGTTCTGACCTGATATTGAGGATGTTCTGACCTGATATTGAGGATGTTCTGACCTGATATTGAGGATGTTCTGACCTGATATTGTGGATGTTCTGACCTGATATTGAGGATTTTCTGACCTGATATTGTGGATGTTCTGACCTGATATTGAGGATGTTCTGACCTGATATTGAGGATGTTCTGACCTGATATTGAGGATGTTCTGACCTGATATTGTGGATGTTCTGACTTGATCTTGTTGAGAATGTTCTGACCTGATATTGTTGTGGATGTTCTGACCTGATATTGAGGATGTTCTGACCTGATATTGAGGATGTTCTGACCTGATATTGAGGATGTTCTGACTTGATCTTGTTGAGGATGTTCTGACCTGATATTGTGGATGTTCTGACCTGATATTGTGGATGTTCTGACCTGATATTGAGGATGTTCTGACCTGATATTGAGGATGTTCTGACCTGATATTGAGGATGTTCTGACCTGATATTGAGGATGTTCTGACCTGATATTGAGGATGTTCTGACCTGATCTTGAGGATGTTCTGACCTGATATTGAGGATGTTCTGACCTGATCTTGAGGATGTTCTGACCTGATATTGAGGATGTTCTGACCTGATATTGAGGATGTTCTGACCTGATATTGAGGATGTTCTGACCTGATATTGAGGATGTTCTGACTTGATCTTGTTGAGGATGTTCTGACCTGATATTGAGGATGTTCTGACCTGATATTGTGGATGTTCTGACCTGATATTGTGGATGTTCTGACCTGATATTGAGGATGTTCTGACCTGATATTGAGGATGTTCTGACCTGATATTGAGGATGTTCTGACCTGATATTGAGGATGTTCTGACCTGATATTGAGGATGTTCTGACCTGATATTGAGGATGTTCTGACCTGATATTGAGGATGTTCTGACTTGATCTTGTTGAGGATGTTCTGACCTGATATTGTGGATGTTCTGACCTGATATTGAGGATGTTCTGACCTGATATTGTGGATGTTCTGACCTGATATTGTGGATGTTTTGACCTGATATTGTGGATGTTCTGACCTGATATTGAGGATGTTCTGACCTGATATTGAGGATGTTCTGACCTGATATTGAGGATGTTCTGACCTGATATTGTTGAGGATGTTCTGACCTGATATTGAGGATGTTCTGACCTGATATTGTGGATGTTCTGACCTGATATTGAGGATGTTCTGACCTGATATTGAGGATGTTCTGACCTGATATTGAGGATGTTCTGACCTGATATTGAGGATGTTCTGACCTGATATTGAGGATGTTCTGACCTGATATTGAGGATATTCTGACCTGATATTGAGGATGTTCTGACCTGATATTGTGGATGTTCTGACCTGATATTGTGGATGTTCTGACCTGATATTGAGGATGTTCTGACCTGATATTGAGGATATTCTGACCTGATATTGAGGATGTTCTGACCTGATAGTGAGGATGTTCTGACCTGATATTGTGGATGTTCTGACCTGATATTGAGGATGTTCTGACCTGATATTGAGGATGTTCTGATCTGATATTGTGGATGTTCTGACCTGATATTGAGGATGTTCTGACCTGATATTGAGGATGTTCTGACCTGACATCGAGGATGTTCTGACCTGATATTGAGGATGTTCTGACCTGATATTGAGGATGTTCTGACCTGATATTGTGGATGTTCTGACCTGATATTGTGGATGTTCTGACCTGATATTGAGGATGTTCTGACCTGATATTGTGGATGTTCTGACCTGATATTGTGGATGTTCTGACCTGATGTTGAGGATGTTCTGACCTGATATTGAGGATATTCTGACCTGATATTGAGGATGTTCTGACCTGATAGTGAGGATGTTCTGACCTGATATTGTGGATGTTCTGACCTGATATTGAGGATGTTCTGACCTGATATTGAGGATGTTCTGATCTGATATTGTGGATGTTCTGACCTGATATTGAGGATGTTCTGACCTGATATTGAGGATGTTCTGACCTGATATTGAGGATGTTCTGACCTGATATTGAGGATGTTCTGACCTGACATCGAGGATGTTCTGACCTGATATTGAGGATGTTCTGACCTGATATTGAGGATGTTCTGACCTGATATTGAGGATGTTCTGACCTGATATTGTGGATGTTCTGACTTGATATTGAGGATGTTCTGACCTGATCTTGAGGATGTTCTGACCTGATATTGAGGATGTTCTGACCTGATATTGAGGATGTTCTGACCTGATATTGAGGATGTTCTGACCTGATATTGAGGATGTTCTGACCTGATATTGAGGATGTTCTGACCTGATATTGAGGATGTTCTGACCTGACATTGAGGATGTTCTGACCTGATATTGAGGATGTTCTGACCTGATATTGAGGATGTTCTGACCTGATATTGAGGATGTTCTGACCTGATATTGAGGATGTTCTGACCTGATATTGAGGATGTTCTGACCTGATATTGAGGATGTTCTGACCTGACATTGAGGATGTTCTGACCTGATATTGAGGATGTTCTGACCTGATATTGAGGATGTTCTGACCTGATATTGAGGATGTTCTGACCTGATATTGTGGATGTTCTGACCTGATATTGAGGATGTTCTGACCTGATATTGAGGATGTTCTGACCTGATATTGTGGATGTTCTGACCTGATGTTGAGGATGTTCTGACCTGATATTAAGGATGTTCTGACCTGATCTTGTGGATGTTCTGACCTGATCTTGTTGAGGATGTTCTGACCTGATATTGAGGATGTTCTGACCTGATATTGAGGATGTTCTGACCTGATATTGAGGATGTTCTGACCTGATGTTGAGGATGTTCTGACCTGATATTGAGGATGTTCTGACCTGATATTGAGGATGTTCTGACCTGATATTGTTGAGGATGTTCTGACCTGATATTGAGGATGTTCTGACCTGATATTGTGGATGTTCTGACCTGATATTGAGGATGTTCTGACCTGATATTGAGGATGTTCTGACCTGATATTGTGGATGTTCTGACCTGATATTGTGGATGTTCTGACCTGATATTGTGGATGTTCTGACCTGATATTGAGGATGTTCTGACCTGATATTGAGGATGTTCTGACCTGATATTGTGGATGTTCTGACCTGATATTGAGGATGTTCTGACCTGATATTGAGGATGTTCTGACCTGATATTGAGGATGTTCTGACCTGATATTGAGGATGTTCTGACCTGATATTGAGGATGTTCTGACCTGATATTGAGGATGTTCTGACCTGATATTGAGGATGTTCTGACCTGATATTGAGGATGTTTTGACCTGATATTGAGGATGTTCTGACCTGATCTTGAGGATGTTCTGACCTGATATTGAGGATGTTCTGACCTGATATTGAGGATGTTCTGACCTGATATTGAGGATGTTCTGACCTGATATTGAGGATGTTCTGACCTGATATTGAGGATGTTCTGACCTGATATTGAGGATGTTCTGACCTGATATTGAGGATGTTCTGACCTGATATTAAGGATGTTCTGACCTGATCTTGAGGATGCTCTGACCTGATCTTGAGGATGTTCTGACCTGATATTGAGGATGTTCTGACCTGATATTGAGGATGTTCTGACCTGATATTGAGGATGTTCTGACCTGATATTAAGGATGTTCTGACCTGATATTGAGGATGTTCTGACCTGATATTGAGGATGTTCTGACCTGATATTAAGGATGTTCTGACCTGATATTGAGGATGTTCTGATCTGATATTGAGGATGTTCTGACCTGATCTTGACGATGTTCTGACCTGATATTGTGGATGTTCTGACCTGATATTGAGGATGTTCTGACCTGATCTTGTTGAGGATGTTCTGACCTGATATTGTGGATTTTCTGACCTGATATTGAGGATGTTCTGACCTGATCTTGAGGATGTTCTGACCTGATCTTGAGGATGTTCTGACCTGATATTGAGGATGTTCTGACCTGATATTGAGGATGTTCTGACCTGATATTGTGGATGTTCTGACCTGATATTGTGGATGTTCTGACCTGATATTGTTGTGGATGTTCTGACCTGATATTGAGGATGTTCTGACCTGATCTTGAGGATGTTTTGACCTGATATTGTGGATGTTCTGACCTGATATTGAGGATGTTCTGACCTGATATTGTGGATGTTCTGACCTGATATTGTGGATGTTCTGACCTGATATTGAGGATGTTCTGACCTGATATTGTGGATGTTCTGACCTGATATTGTGGATGTTCTGACCTGATATTGAGGATGTTCTGACCTGATATTGAGGATGTTCTGACCTGATCTTGTTGAGGATGTTCTGACCTGATATTGTGGATGTTCTGACCTGATATTGTGGATGTTCTGACCTGATATTGAGGATGTTCTGACCTGATATTGTGGATGTTCTGACCTGATATTGAGGATGTTCTGACCTGATATTGTGGATGTTCTGACCTGATATTGAGGATGTTCTGACCTGATATTGAGGATGTTCTGACCTGATATTGTGGATGTTCTGACCTGATATTGAGGATGTTCTGACCTGATATTGTGGATGTTCTGACCTGATATTGTGGATGTTCTGACCTGATATTGAGGATGTTCTGACCTGATATTGTGGATGTTCTGACCTGATATTGAGGATGTTCTGACCTGATATTGAGGATGTTCTGACCTGATATTGTGGATGTTCTGACCTGATATTGAAGATGTTCTGACCTGATATTGAGGATGTTCTGACCTGATATTGAGGATGTTCTGACCTGATATTGAGGATGTTCTGACCTGATATTGTGGATGTTCTGACCTGATCTTGTTGTGGATGTTCTGACCTGATATTGAGGATGTTCTGACCTGATATTGTGGATGTTCTGACCTGATCTTGAGGATGTTCTGACCTGATATTGAGGATGTTCTGACCTGATATTGTGGATGTTCTGACCTGATATTGTGGATGTTCTGACCTGATATTGAGGATGTTCTGACCTGATATTGAGGATGTTCTGACCTGATATTGAGGATGTTCTGACCTGATATTGAGGATGTTCTGACCTGATATTGTGGATGTTCTGACCTGATATTGAGGATGTTCTGACCTGATATTGTGGATGTTCTGACCTGATCTTGAGGATGTTCTGACCTGATATTGTGGATGTTCTGACCTGATCTTGAGGATGTTCTGACCTGATATTGAGGATGTTCTGACCTGATATTGAGGATGTTCTGACCTGATATTGTGGATGTTCTGACCTGATATTGAGGATGTTCTGACCTGATATTGAGGATGTTCTGACCTGATATTGTTGATGTTCTGACCTGATATTGAGGATGTTCTGACCTGATCTTGAGGATGTTCTGACCTGATGTTGAGGATGTTCTGACCTGATATTGTGGATGTTCTGACCTGATATTGTGGATGTTCTGACCTGATATTGAGGATGTTCTGACCTGATATTGTGGATGTTCTGACCTGATATTGTGGATGTTCTGACCTGATATTGTGGATGTTCTGACCTGATATTGAGGATGTTCTGACCTGATGTTGAGGATGTTCTGACCTGATATTGAGGATGTTCTGACCTGATATTGAGGATGTTCTGACCTGATATTGAGGATGTTCTGACCTGATATTGAGGATGTTCTGACCTGATATTGAGGATGTTCTGACCTGATATTGAGGATGTTCTGACCTGATATTGTGGATGTTCTGACCTGATATTGTGGATGTTCTGACCTGATATTGAGGATGTTCTGACCTGATATTGTGGATGTTCTGACCTGATATTGTGGATGTTCTGACCTGATATTGTGGATGTTCTGACCTGATATTGTGGATGTTCTGACCTGATATTGAGGATGTTCTGACCTGATATTGTTCTGACCTTATTTTGTGGATGTTCTGACCTGATATTGTGGATGTTCTGACCTGATATTGTTCTGACCTTATTTTGTGGATGTTCTGACCTGATCTTGAGGATGTTCTGACCTGATATTGAGGATGTTCTGACCTGATATTGTGGATGTTCTGACCTGATATTGAGGATGTTCTGACCTGATCTTGAGGATGTTCTGACCTGATATTGAGGATGTTCTGACCTGATATTGAGGATGTTCTGACCTGATGTTGAGGATGTTCTGACCTGATATTGAGGATGTTCTGACCTGATCTTGAGGATGTTCTGACCTGATCTTGAGGATGTTCTGACCTGATATTGAGGATGTTCTGACCTGATATTGTGGATGTTCTGACCTGATATTGTGGATGTTCTGACCTGATATTGAGGATGTTCTGACCTGATATTGTGGATGTTCTGACCTGATATTGAGGATGTTCTGACCTGATATTGTGGATGTTCTGACCTGATATTGTGGATGTTCTGACCTGATATTGTGGATGTTCTGACCTGATATTGAGGATGTTCTGACCTGATATTGTGGATGTTCTGACCTGATATTGAGGATGTTCTGACCTGATCTTGAGGATGTTCTGACCTGATCTTGAGGATGTTCTGACCTGATATTGAGGATGTTCTGACCTGATATTGAGGATGTTCTGACCTGATATTGAGGATGTTCTGATCTGATATTGAGGATGTTCTGACCTGATATTGTGGATGTTCTGACCTGATATTGAGGATGTTCTGACCTGATATTGAGGATGTTCTGACCTGATATTGAAGATGTTCTGACCTGATATTGTGGATGTTCTGACCTGATATTGAGGATGTTCTGACCTGATCTTGTTGTGGATGTTCTGACCTGATATTGAGGATGTTCTGACCTGATATTGAGGATGTTCTGACCTGATATTGAAGATGTTCTGACCTGATATTGTGGATGTTCTGACCTGATATTGAGGATGTTCTGACCTGATCTTGTTGTGGATGTTCTGACCTGATATTGAGGATGTTCTGACCTGATATTGAGGATGTTCTGACCTGATATTGAGGATGTTCTGACTTGATATTGAGGATATTCTGACCTGATATTGTGGATGTTCTGACCTGATATTGTGGATGTTCTGACCTGATATTGAGGATGTTCTGACCTGATATTGTGGATGTTCTGACCTGATATTGAGGATGTTCTGACCTGATATTGTGGATGTTCTGACCTGATATTGAGGATGTTCTGACCTGATCTTGAGGATGTTCTGACCTGATATTGAGGATGTTCTGACCTGATATTGAGGATATTCTGACCTGATATTGTGGATGTTCTGACCTGATATTGTTGAGGATGTTCTGACCTGATATTGAGGATGTTCTGACCTGATATTGAGGATGTTCTGACCTGATATTGTGGATGTTCTGACCTGATATTGAAGATGTTCTGACCTGATATTGAGGATGTTCTTACCTGATCTTGTTGAGGATGTTCTGACCTGATATTGAGGATGTTCTGACCTGATATTGAGGATGTTCTGACCTGATATTGTGGATGTTCTGACCTGATATTGAGGATGTTCTGACCTGATCTTGTTGTGGATGTTCTGACCTGATATTGAGGATGTTCTGACCTGATCTTGTTGAGGATGTTCTGACCTGATCTTGTTGTGGATGTTCTGACCTGATATTGAGGATGTTCTGACCTGACATTGAGGATGTTCTGACCTGATATTGAGGATGTTCTGACCTGATATTGTGGATGTTCTGACCTGATATTGAGGATGTTCTGACCTGATATTGAGGATGTTCTGACCTGATATTGAGGATGTTCTGATCTGATATTGAGGATGTTCTGACCTGACATTGAGGATGTTCTGACCTGATATTGAGGATGTTCTGACCTGATATTGAGGATGTTCTGACCTGATATTGTGGATGTTCTGACCTGATATTGTGGATGTTCTGACCTGATATTGAGGATGTTCTGACCTGATATTGAGGATGTTCTGACCTGATATTGTGGATGTTCTGACCTGATATTGAGGATGTTCTGACCTGATCTTGAGGATGTTCTGACCTGATATTGAGGATGTTCTGACCTGATATTGAGAATGTTCTGACATGATCTTGTGGATGTTCTGACCTGATATTGAGGATGTTCTGACCTGATATTGAGGATGTTCTGACCTGATATTGTGGATGTTCTGACCTGATCTTGAGGATGTTCTGACCTGATATTGAGGATGTTCTGACCTGATATTGAGGATGTTCTGACCTGATATTGAGAATGTTCTGACATGATCTTGTGGATGTTCTGACCTGATATTGAGGATGTTCTGACCTGATCTTGTTGTGGATGTTCTGACCTGATATTGAGGATGTTCTGACCTGATATTGAGGATGTTCTGACCTGATCTTGAGGATGTTCTGACCTGATCTTGAGGATGTTCTGACCTGATATTGAGGATGTTCTGACCTGATATTGAGGATGTTCTGACCTGATATTGAGGATGTTCTGACCTGATATTGTGGATGTTCTGACCTGATATTGAGGATGTTCTGACCTGATATTGAGGATGTTCTGACCTGATATTGAGGATGTTCTGACCTGATATTGTGGATGTTCTGACCTGATCTTGAGGATGTTCTGACCTGATCTTGAGGATGTTCTGACCTGATATTAAGGATGTTCTGACCTTATATTGTGGATGTTCTGACCTGATATTAAGGATGTTCTGACCTGATCTTGAGGATGTTCTGACTTGATCTTGTTGAGGATGTTCTGACCTGATATTGAGGATGTTCTGACCTGATCTTGTTGAGGATGTTCTGACCTGATATTAAGGATGTTCTGACCTGATATTGAGGATGTTCTGACCTGATATTGAGGATGTTCTGACCTGATATTGTGGATGTTCTGACCTGATATTGTGGATGTTCTGACCTGATATTGAGGATGTTCTGACCTGATATTGTGGATGTTCTGACCTGATATTGTGGATGTTCTGACCTGATATTGAGGATGTTCTGACCTGATATTGAGGATGTTCTGACCTGATATTGAGGATGTTCTGACCTGATATTGTGGATGTTCTGACCTGATCTTGTTGAGGATGTTCTGACCTGATCTTGTTGAGGATGTTCTGACCTGATATTGAGGATGTTCTGACCTGATATTGTGGATGTTCTGACCTGATATTGAGGATGTTCTGACCTGATCTTGTTGAGGATGTTCTGACCTGATATTGTGGATGTTCTGACCTGATATTGTGGATGTTCTGACCTGATATTGAGGATGTTCTGACCTGATATTGAGGATGTTCTGACCTGATCTTGTTGAGGATGTTCTGACCTGATATTGAGGATGTTCTGACCTGATATTGAGGATGTTCTGACCTGATATTGAGGATGTTCTGACCTGATATTGTGGATGTTCTGACCTGATATTGAGGATGTTCTTGTTCTGACCTGATCTTGTTGAGGATGTTCTGACCTGATCTTGTTGTGGATGTTCTGACCTGATCTTGTTGAGGATGTTCTGACCTGATCTTGTTGTAGATGTTCTGACCTGATCTTGTTGAGGATGTTCTGACCTGATCTTGTTGTAGATGTTCTGACCTGATCTTGTTGAGGATGTTCTGACCTGATCTTGTTGTAGATGTTCTGACCTGATCTTGTTGAGGATGTTCTGACCTGATCTTGTTGTAGATGTTCTGACCTGATCTTGTTGAGGATGTTCTGACCTGATATTGTTGTAGATGTTCTGACCTGATCTTGTTGAGGATGTTCTGACCTGATCTTGTTGTGGATGTTCTGACCTGATCTTGTTGAGGATGTTCTGACCTGATATTGTTGAGGATGTTCTGACCTGATCTTGTTGAGGATGTCGGCTCCTGACTGCTGGAGCAGCGTGGTGCAGATGAAGCTCTGAGGGACGCTCATCTTCTTGGCTCCTCTCTGCAGCAGCTCCTGTTGGAGGGAGCTCGTCTGCATCACGTGAGGACAGAGCGTCTGCGCCGCCGTCACCATCAGCTCCAGCAGCACCTGCACCACAGGCAGCGGTTACTACAGAAGCATCAGCATCAGCAGCAGAGGAGAGGCAACATCACAAAACCTCTGGCCCAGAAGAGAATGTTACACATCACGAGAGGGTCACAGGTTCTTCAGCTGGTCCAGTGTGGTCTTCAGTATGATCTGAAGCTCTGGGGAGACGCCTGACCTGTAGCTGAGGTTAGTGTTGGACGAGACGCCTGACCTGTAGCTGAGGTTAGTGTTGGACGAGACGCCTGACCTGTAGCTGAGGTTAGTGATGGACGAGACGCCTGACCTGTAGCTGAGGTTAGTGATGGACGAGACGCCTGACCTGTAGCTGCTGCTCCATGACGCGCGTCACTTCTCCGGCCATGGACTCCAGCGTCTCCTGAATGGCTCCCACACACGGCCCCTGGGAGGCGCTGTTCTGCAGGTGGTACAGGCTCGGCAGCAGCTGAAGAAGACGTGACCAGGTTTATCCAGGAAGTGACTCCAACACGCTTACCCATTCACAAATATGGTATCCACATGTAGCACGGAATGCCCCCGACTTTAGCATGTGTGTACTGTGTCTCTAGCGTGTGTGTAGCGTGTGTGTAGCGTGTGTGTAGCATGTGTGTAGCGTATCATCATCATAATTGAAATCACGATTATTCAAACGATTATTTGTTGCCTTTAAAAAAAATCCATAAAAAAAAGCCAAAAATCCATCAAAAAAAAGACAATAAACCATCAAAAAAAAGACAAAAATCCATCAAAAAAGTGACAAAAATCCATCAAAAAAGTGACAAAAATCCATCAAAAAAATGACAAAAATCCATCAAAAAAGTGACAAAAATCCAGCAAAAAAAGACAAAAATCCATCAAAAAAAAGACAAAAATCCATCAAAAAAGTGACAAAAATCCATCAAAAAAATGACAAAAATCCATCAAAAAAGTGACAAAAATCCATAAAAAAAATGACAAAAACCAACAAAAAAGTGACAAAAATCCAGAAAAAAACTGACAAAAATCCATCAAAAAAATGACAAAAATCCATAAAAAAAATGACAAAAATCCATAAAAAAAAAGACAAAAATCCATCAAAAAAGTGACAAAAATCCATCAAAAAAGTGACAAAAATCCATCAAAAAAGTGACAAAAATCCATCAAAAAAATGACAAAAATCCATAAAAAAAATGACAAAAACCAACAAAAAAGTGACAAAAATCCAGAAAAAAAATGACAAAAATCCATCAAAAAAGTGACAAAAATCCATCAAAAAAGTCACAAAAATCCATCAAAAAAGTGACAAAAATCCATTAAAAAAAATGACAAAAACCAACAAAAAAGTGACAAAAATCCAGAAAAAAAATGACAAAAATCCATCAAAAAAGTGACAAAAATCCATAAAAAAAAAGACAAAAATCCATAAAAAAAGTGACAAAAATCCATCAAAAAAGTGACAAAAATCCAGCAAAAAAGTGACAAAAAT
Organism: Gobius niger; assembly: GCF_951799975.1. Lineage (NCBI taxonomy): Eukaryota > Metazoa > Chordata > Actinopteri > Gobiiformes > Gobiidae > Gobius > Gobius niger. The sequence goes on along the minus strand of NC_136865.1, from coordinate 33,181,960 downwards.
CCATCAAAAAAGTGACAAAAATCCATCAAAAAAATGACAAAAATCCATCAAAAAAGTCACAAAAATCCAGCAAAAAAGTGACAAAAATCCATCAAAAAAGTCACAAAAATCCAGCAAAAAAGTGACAAAAATCCATCAAAAAAGTGACAAAAATCCAGCAAAAAAGTGACAAAAATCCATCAAAAAAATGACAAAAATCCATCAAAAAAGTCACAAAAATCCATCAAAAAAGTCACAAAAATCCATCAAAAAAAGACAAAAATCCATCAAAAAAAGACAAAAATCCCAAAAAAATTGAACAAAACAAATTATAATCGATTTTTTGCGATTATGCTAATTTTGTAATCGTTTACTGTTGTAATCGAAATCGTAATCGAATTTCGATTAATTGCACAGCCCTACTCTAGCGTGTCTTTAGCGTGTCCTTAGCGTGTCTCTAGCGTGTTACCGTTTTGCAGTTGCGTGCGTCCTGGATGAGCCGCTGCGCTCGCTTCACGTCCTCCTGAACTGACGGAGACTCCGTGAACCTCAGAGAGTTCAGATGGTCCTGGACCTTCACACACATGGTGTCCACCATCTGCAGAGGAGGCCACAGTCACACGCCTGGACACGCAGAGGTAAAGAGGGGCCTAAAACATGTACAAAATCTTCCAAATGGGGCTTTATCTATGGCCATGTCCATCACGGGGTCAAACGCGGAAGTTTCACCGACTGAATCTCCGTGAATATGGACGACTCGGGTCAGAGGTCAGAAGTCGTCACCGCGGCGACGTGTCTCAGACCAGATCCAGGGAGAACGGCCAGATGTGAGACTAGCATGCTAAAATGCTAACGAGCCGCATCTGGACATGGCGTCCGGCGAGGGAGGGGCCGTTTCTTTGCTTCTCTGTCGTCTGACGGAAGAACACGAGGGCTTCTGTTTTGCAGACGGAAACCACAGTTCAGATGTTTGAGGCGTCGCTAAAGCAAAAACTGTTAGCATCAAAGTCACTGCTCTGCTTCTACAAAGGCTCCTTTTCTACAGACGATTCCTAAAGAGGTACAAACAAACTGTTTTAGGGTTAAAGGGGGGTATTATGCACTTTCCATCATTTATTCTGTCCTTCCCTCATTAAAAACATGGCTGAAGTGTTGCCTTGGCACATTCACGTATTTCTGAGTCATCTGTAAAAACTCTGATGGCGGCCATTTTAGGGATAGGTTTGCCCGAGTCCTCCTAGGAACGCCCCCACCTCCTGGAGACGCCTGGGGAGTATTACCTGCTGTGTTGCTGTGGTGTAGCGCCCCCTGCTGTCTGTGGGGAGTATTACCTGCTGTGTTGTCGTGGTAACGATGCCCTGCTGCAGCCTGTAGTTCTGCTCCTGGAGGTATTTGCGCGTCTCGTGGTTCCTCAGAAGGAACTGCTCCATCTGAAAGGAGAGAGTAAAGGAGAGCCACGCCTCCACAGTCTGAGCACCAGGGTCACAGGATGATGCTAATGATGCTAATGATGCTTATGTTGCTAATGTTGCTGATGTTGCTAATGTTGCTAATGATGCTAATGTTGCTGATGATGCTAATGTTGCTAAGGTTTCTAATGATGATAATGATGCTAATGTTGCTAATGATGCTAATGTTGATAATGATGCTAATGATGCTAGTGTTGCTAATGATGCTAAGGTTGCTAAGGATGCTAATGTTGCTAATGATGCTATTGTTGCTATTGTTGCAAATGTTGCTATTGTTGCTATTGTTGCTAATGATGCTAATGTTGCTAATGTTGCTATTGTTGCTAATGTTACTAAGGTTGCTAATATTGCTGATGATGCTAATGTTGCTAATGTTGCTAATGTTGCTAATGATGCTAATGTTGCTGATGTTGCTAATGTTGCTAATGTTGCTAATGTTGCTAATGATGCTAATGATGCTAATGTTGCTAATGATGCTAATGATGCTAATGTTGCTAATGATGCTAATGATGCTAATGTTGCTAATGTTGCTAGTGTTGCTAATGATGCTAATGTTGCTAATGATGCTAGTGTTGCTAATGTTGCTAATGATGCTAATGTTGCTAATGTTGCTAATGTTGCTATTGTTGTTAATGTTGCTAAGGTTGCTAATGATGCTAATGTTGCTAAGGTTGCTAATGATGCTAATGATGCTAATGATGCTAATGTTGCTAATTATGCTAATGTTGCTTTTGTTGCTGATGATGCTAATGATGCTAATGTTGCTTTTGTTGCTGATGATGCTAATGATGCTAATGTTGCAGCGACTAAAAAGTCGTCAGGGTCACAGGAGAGGGTAAAGGAGAGGGGGGGAGGAGCCTCGTACCTTGAGCAGGGCGTCCTCCGTCTTCTCGGGGTTGGTCTTCAGAGCCTGCGCTGCGTCGGCGATCGGCACCGGCATGAAGCGGATGGTGTAGTTCCTGTAAAGGTCAGAGGTCGTTACAGTCCGGCATGAAGCGGACGGTGTAGTTCCTGTAAAGGTCAGAGGTCGTTACAGTCCGGTATGAAGCGGATCGTGTAGTTCCTGTAAAGGTCAGAGGTCGTTACAGTCCGGTATGAAGCGGACGGTGTAGTTCCTGTAAAGGTCAGAGGTCGTTACAGTCCGGCATGAAGCGGATGGTGTAGTTCCTGTAAAGGTCAGAGGTCGTTACAGTCCGGTGTGAAGCGGACGGTGTAGTTCCTGTAAAGGTCAGAGGTCGTTACAGTCCGGTGTGAAGCGGACGGTGTAGTTCCTGTAAAGGTCAGAGGTTGTTACAGTCCGGTATGAAGCGGACGGTGTAGTTCCTGTAAAGGTCAGAGGTCGTTACAGTCCGGTATGAAGCGGACGGTGTAGTTCCTGTAAAGGTCAGAGGTCGTTACAGTCCGGTATGAGGCGGACGGTGTAGTTCCTGTAAAGGTCAGAGGTCGTTACAGTCCGGTATGAAGAGGACGGTGTAGTTCCTGTAAAGGTCAGAGGTCGTTACAGTCCGGTATGAAGCGGATGGTGTAGTTCCTGTAAAGGTCAGAGGTCGTTACAGTCCGGTATGAGGCGGACGGTGTAGTTCCTGTAAAGGTCAGAGGTCGTTACAGTCCGGCATGAAGCGGACGGTGTAGTTCCTGTAAAGGTCAGAGGTCATTACAGTCCGGTATGAAGTGGACGGTGAAGTTCCTGTAAAGGTCAGAGGTCGTTACAGTCCGGTATGAAGAGGACGGTGTAGTTCCTGTAAAGGTCAGAGGTCGCTACAGTCCGGTATGAAGCGGACGGTGTAGTTCCTGTAAAGGTCAGAGGTCGTTACAGTCCGGTATGAAGCGGACGGTGTAGTTCCTGTAAAGGTCAGAGGTCGTTACAGTCCGGTATGAGGCGGACGGTGTAGTTCCTGTAAAGGTCAGAGGTCGTTACAGTCCGGTATGAAGAGGACGGTGTAGTTCCTGTAAAGGTCAGAGGTCGCTACAGTCCGGTATGAAGCGGACGGTGTAGTTCCTGTAAAGGTCAGAGGTCGTTACAGTCCGGCGTGAAGCGGATGGTGTAGTTCCTGTAAAGGTCAGAGGTCGTTACAGTCCGGGATGAAGCGGACGGTGTAGTTCCTGTAAAGGTCAGAGGTCGTTACAGTCCGGTATGAAGCGGACGGTGTAGTTCCTGTAAAGGTCAGAGGTCGTTACAGTCCGGCATGAAGCGGACGGTGTAGTTCCTGTAAAGGTCAGAGGTCGTTACAGTCCGGCGTGAAGCGGACGGTGTAGTTCCTGTAAAGGTCAGAGGTCGTTACAGTCCGGTATGAAGCGGACGGTGTAGTTCCTGTAAAGGTCAGAGGTCGTTACAGTCCGGTATGAAGCGGACGGTGTAGTTCCTGTAAAGGTCAGAGGTCGCTACAGTCTGGCATGAAGTGGACGGTGTAGTTCCTGTAAAGGTCAGAGGTCGTTACAGTCTGGTATGAGGCAGATGGTGTTGAAGCAGATGGTGCTAATGTTGCTAATGATGCTAATGTTGCTGATGTTGCTTATGTTGCTAATGATGCTAATGATGCTAATGTTGCTAATGTTGCTATTGTTACTAATGTTGCTAATGTTGCTAAGGTTGCTAAGGTTGCTGATGATGCTAGTGTTGCTAATGTTGCTAATGTTGCTAATGATGCTAATGATGCTAATGTTGCTAAGGTTGCTAATGATGCTAATGATGCTAATGTTGCTAATGTTGCTAATGATGCTAATGTTGCTAATGTTGCTTATGTTGCTGATGATGCTAATGATGCTAATGATTCTAATGATGCTAATGTTGCTAATGATGCTATTGTTGCTGATGTTGCTTATGTTGCTTATGTTGCTAATGTTGCTAATGATGCTAATGTTGCTGATGATGCTAATGATGGTAATGATGGTAATGATGCTAATGTTGCTAATGATGCTAATGTTGCTGATGATGCTAATGATGGTAATGATGCTAATGTTACTAATGTTGCTAAGGTTGCTAATGATGCTAATGTTGCTTATGTTGCTAATGATGCTAATGTTGCTGATGATGCTAATGATGGTAATGATGCTAATGTTACTAATGATGCTAATGTTGCTGATGATGCTAATGATGGTAATGATGCTAATGTTACTAATGTTGCTAAGGTTGCTAATGATGGTAATGATGCTATTGTTGCTAATGTTGCTAATGATGCTAATGTTGCTGATGATGCTAATGATGCTAATGTTGCTAATGTTGCTAGTGTTGCTAATGTTGCTAGTGATGCTAATGATGCTAATGTTGCTAATGTTGCTAAAGTTGCTAATGTTGCTAATGTTGCTAATGATGCTAATGATGCTAGTTCCTGTAAAGGTCAGAGGTCGTTACAGTCCCACAGACTCACTTCTCCAGCGCCGACGCCACGTCCTGCAGCCCCTGAGCGCTCACGCCGTTCCGGTCCCACAGCACCGTCCTGGAATCAGACGTGAGTCAGTAACTCGGCCCAGGTGAGAGCAGCACAGCCTAACCACTGTGCCACCCACCTCAGCTTGGTGTTGATCTGCAGAGCTTTGGCGAGGAGCTTGGCGCCCAGGTCTCCCATGGCGTTCCCGCTGATGTCCAGGCGGGTCAGAGACGCGTTACTGCCCAGAGCGTTCAGGAACACGGACAGATCCGACTTCAGCCGCGAGTCGGCGAGAGACAGAGACGCCAGCGGCTGGACCACAACAGAACACTTAGATCTTTGAAGAACTTTCCACAGACTCACTTTGTCCTGAAGACTCACAGACTCCTCCTCCTGGATCAGATGCACCAGATGGTCCAGGACCTGAGACACGTTTCTGCAGGACATCACCATGAAGGTCAAACATCAGCCGACAGTAAAACCATCTGACATTAGAGCTGGTCCAGATCGACGACTAGGGATGCACCGATACCAGCATCGGGTATCGGGCCGATACCAGTATCGGGTATCGGGCCGATACCAGTATCGGGTATCGGGCCGATACCACAGGCTCGTACTCATTAATGAGGTCCCGATACCTCCTGCCGTGTGTCCGGCGCTCCTGCAGGAGCGGCTCCTGCAGGAGTTGCTATGGTTGCTAATGATGCTAATGATGCTAATGTTGCTAATGTTGCTAAGGTTGCTAATGTTGCTAAGGTTGCTAATGTTGCTAATGTTGATAGTGTTGCTAATGATGCTAATGTTGCTAATGATGCTAATGTTGCTAAGGTTGCTAATGTTGCTAAGGTTGCTAATGTTGCTAATGTTGCTAATGTTGATAGTGTTGCTAATGATGCTAATGATGCTAATGTTGCTAATGATGCTAATGTTGCTAAGGTTGCTAATGTTGCTAATGTTGATAGTGTTGCTAATGATGCTAATGTTGCTAATTATGCTAATGTTGATCCATCCATCCATCCATTTTCTTCCGCTTTATCCGGGGCCGGGTCGCGGGGGCAGCGTCTGAGCAGAGACGCCCAAACTTCCCGATCCACACACACCTCCTCCAGCTGTTCTGGGGGGACCCCGAGGCGACACCTCCTCCAGCTGTTCTGACCCCGAGGCCACACCTCCTCCAGCTGTTCTGACCCCGAGGCCACACCAGGCCAGCTCGGAGACATAGTCCCACCAGCGTGTCCTGGGTCCGCGAGGCCTTGTCCCACTAGGACATGCCTGGAACACCTCCGGCGGGAGGCGACCAGGAGGTATCCGGAACAGATGCCCGAGCCACCTCAGCTGCTCCTTTCCACGTGGAGGAGCAGCGACTCTACTCCGAGCTCCTCCCGGGTAACTGAGCTCCTCCCCCCCAGCCACCCTGCGAAGGAAACTCATTTCGGCCGCTTGTATTCGCGATCTCGTCCTTTCGGTCATGACCCAAATCACATGACCATAGGTGAGGATCACATGACCATAGGTGAGGATCACATGACCATAGGTGAGGATCACATGACCATAGGTGAGGATCTCATGACCACAGGTGAGGATCACATGACCATAGGTGAGGATCACATGACCATAGGTGAGGATCACATGACCATAGGTGAGGATCACATGACCATAGGTGAGGATCACATGACCATAGGTGAGGATCACATGACCATAGGTGAGGATCACATGACCATAGGTGAGGGCGGGGTCGACTCAGCTCCCTCTTCACCACGACAGACCGATACAGCGACCGCATCACTGCTGACGCCGCACCGATCCGTCTGTCCATCTCACGCTCCATCCGTCCCTCACTGAGAACAAGACCTGAGATACTTGAACTCCTCCACAACTAATGTTGATATTGTTGCTAATGATGCTAATGTTGCTAATGTTGCTAATGTTGCTAACTAGCCACTAATTTGTAATATGAAATATGAAAACAAAAAAGATATTTATGAAAAAACACCAGATTTTTTGGGGGGATTTTTTCTCCCAGTTTCTCATACTTTTAACCTCTTAACTCCCGCCTGAACCGAGAGCATTTTCTCCAGTTTAGCTTTACCCAAATCCTGTAGGCCTCATTTGAAAGCTAAGACCTACAAAACTAAATTGATCTTTTTCCTCTCATCATCAGATTTTTTTTCAGCACTTTTTTTGTTGGACGGGCGTCTCATTTTTGACAAATTTTCGTGACTTTTTTATCACTTTTTCGTGAAATGTTTAGATTTTTTTAGTCATTTTTTTGTCACTTTTTTGTCAGATTATTCGCATTTTTTTGGCAAATTCATATCACTATTTTCGTCCATTTTTTCTCAATTTTTCATCTAATTTTTTCTACATTTTTCGTCAAATTTTCGCACTTTTTAGTCAAATTTGTGTCCATTTTTGTCTTTTTTTTTGTATATTTTTCGTCCATTTTTACTCAATTTTTAATCAATTTTTTCTCAATTCTTCGTCAAATTTCTCTGTTTTTTGTCAAATTCTCGTCCATTTTTTTCATTTTTTTGTCCATTTTGTCACTTTTTCGTCCATTTTTTCTCAATTCTTCGTCAAATTTTTCGCACTTTTTTGTCTAATTTTTTGTCCATTTTTCGTCACTTTTGTCACATTTCCATCCTTGTTTTCGTCTCAGTTTTGTTGCTTTTTCACACCGTTTTCCCAGAAGCTTTTGGATTGGGGTAAAGCCAAACTGAAGGAAATGTGCTCGGTTCAGGTGGGAGTTTGTATTTTCCTCTCCTCAGCTAAAACATGCAGAGTGGGGTCTGACTTGGACTTGATGCCGCTGAAGTTCTTGCCCAGAGCCAGGTGTTTGATGGAGCGGTTCTTGGAGATCCACTGGAGCAGCGTGAGGAGGTCCAGGTCCAGCCCTGAGGCAGAAGAACAAACCGTCACAGCCCAGAGCGGACACAAGGGGGCGCGTGTGAGTGACGTCCCACCGTTATCAGACACGTCCAGGCTGCTGATGTTGGGGATCTCCGCGATGCAGCCCTCCAAGACCTGAGCTCCTGGAGAACGCAGCTGAGGAGGAGGAGAACCGGGAGGGTCAGAGAGGAGGAGGAGAACCAGGAGAACCGGGGTCAGAGAGGAGGACCAGGGTAAGAGAGGAGGAGGAGAACCAGGAGAACCAGAGTCAGAGAAGAGGAGGACCAGGGTAAGAGAGGAGGAGGAGGACCAGAGTCAGAGAGAGAGAGAGAACCAGGAGAACCAGAATCAGAGAGGAGGAGGAGAACCAGGAGAACCTAGGGCTGCTCGATTATTGAAAAAATAATAGTCACGATTATTTTTGTCATAATTGAAATCATGATTATTCAAACGATTATTTGTTGCCTTTAAAAAAAATCCATCAAGAAAGTGACAAAAATCCATCAAAAAAGTGACAAAAATCCATCAAAAAAGTGACAAAAATCCATCAAAAAAGTGACAAAAATCCATCAAAAAAGTGACAAAAATCCTTCAAAAAAGTGACAAAAATCCATCAAAAAAAAGACAAAAATCCATCAAAAAAAAGACAAAAATCCATCAGAAAAATGACAAAAATCCATCAAAAAAGTGACAAAAATCCTTCAAAAAAGTGACAAAAATCCATCAAAAAAATTACAAAAATCCATCAAAAAAGTGACAAAAATCCATCAAAAAAGTGACAAAAATCCATCAAAAAAGTGACAAAAATCCTTCAAAAAAGTGACAAAAATCCTTCAAAAAAGTGACAAAAATCCTTCAAAAAAGTGACAAAAATCCATCAAAAAAGTGACAAAAATCCATCAAAAAAAAGCCAAAAATCCATCAAAAAAAAGCCAAAAATCCATCAAAAAAAAGCCAAAAATCCAGCAAAAAAGTGACAAAAATCCAGCAAAAAAGTGACAAAAATCCAGCAAAAAAATTTAAAAAATGTGGAAAAAAATTGAAAAAAAAAAATTGAAACAAAAAATTATAATCGATTTTTTGCGATTATGCTAATTTTGTAATCGTTTACTGTTGTAATCGAAATCGTAATCGAATTTCGATTAATTGCACAGCCCTAGGAACCAGAGTCAGACAGGAGGAGAACCAGGAGAGCCAGGGTCAGAGAGGAGGAGAACCAGGAGAGCCAGAGTCAGACAGGAGGAGAACCAGGAGAGCCAGGGTCAGAGAGGAGGAGAACCAGGAGAACCAGAGTCAGAGAGGAGGAGGACCAGGAGAGCCAGAGTCAGAGAGGAGGAGAACCAGGAGAACCAGAGTCAGAGAGGAGGAGAACCAGGAGAACCAGAGTCAGAGAGGAGGAGGACCAGGAGAGCCAGAGTCAGACAGGAGGAGAACCAGGAGAGCCAGGGTCAGAGAGGAGGAGAACCAGGAGAGCCAGGGTCAGAGAGGAGGAGAACCAGGAGAGCCAGAGTCAGAGAGGAGGAGAACCAGGAGAGCCAGGGTCAGAGAGGAGGAGAACCAGGAGAGCCAGGGTCAGAGAGGAGGAGAACCAGGAGAACCAGAGTCAGAGAGGAGGAGAACCAGGAGAGCCAGGGTCAGAGAGGAGGAGAACCAGGAGAACCAGAGTCAGACAGGAGGAGAACCAGGAGAGCCAGGGTCAGAGAGGAGGAGAACCAGGAGAGCCAGGGTCAGAGAGGAGGAGAACCAGGAGAGCCAGGGTCAGAGAGGAGGAGAACCAGGAGAGCCAGGGTCAGACAGGAGGAGAACCAGGAGAACCAGAGTCAGAGAGGAGGAGGACCAGGGTCAGAAAGGAAAAGGAGGACCAGAGGAACCAGAGTCAAAGAGAGAGAGGACCAGGAGAACCAGGCTCTTACGTCGCAGCCGCTCAGGTCCAGAGAGACCTCACTGAGGCTCGGGTTACAGCCCAGACCCAACAGCAGCGCCCTGCAGGACAGAGGTGGGTACTACAGTTACTACAGGGGTGCAAAGGGGCGGGGCGTAAAGGGGCGGGGCGTAAAGGGGCGGGGCATGAAAGGGGCGGGGCCTCACTTCAGCGCCTCCAGTGGCAGCTTCGTCCCCGACAGAGACACGGAGCTGAGGCTCAGGGCGGAGCTGAAGAACTGTTTGAATCCAGACGGAAGTTCCTTCAGCTTCCTACGAGAAACACACATCGTTATTATACCAGAAACATAAAATATAACAATATCATAACGGAAACTCTCATATATGATCATTATTATAACGGAAACTCTAATATATGATCATTATTATAAAAGAAACTCTCATATATGATCATTATTATAACGGAAACTCTAATATATGATCATTATTATAAAAGAAACTCTCATATATGATCATTATTATAACAGAAACTCTCATATATGATCATTATTATAACAGAAACTCTCATATATGATCATTATATAACAAAAACTCTCATATATGATCATTATTATAACAGAAACTCTCATATATGATCATTATTATAACAAAAACTCTCATATATGATCATTATTATAACAGAAACTCTCATATATGATCATTATTATAACAGAAACTCTCATATATGATCATTATTATAACAGAAACTCTCATATATGATCATTATTATAACAGAAACTCTCATATATGATCATTATTATAACAGAAACTCTCATATATGATCATTATTATAACAGAAACTCTCATATATGATCATTATTATAACAGAAACTGTAATATATGATCATTATTATAACAGAAACTCTCATATATGATCATTATTATAACAGAAACTCTCATATATGATCATTATTATAACAGAAACTCTCATATATGATCATTATTATAACAGAAACTCTCATATATGATCATTATTATAACGGAAACACTCATATATGATCATTATTATAACGGAAACTCTCATATATGATCATTATTATAACAGAAACTCTCATATATGATCATTATTATAACGGAAACTCTCATATATGATCATTATTATAACAAACTCTCATATATGATCATTATTATAACAGAAACTCTCATATATGATCATTATTATAACAGAAACCCTCATATATGATCATTATTATAACGGAAACTCTCATATATGATCATTATTATAACAGAAACTCTCATATATGATCATTATTATAACGGAAACTCTCATATATGATCATTATTATAACAGAAACTCTCATATATGATCATTATTATAACGGAAACTCTCATATATGATCATTATTATAACAAACTCTCATATATGATCATTATTATAACAGAAACTCTCATATATGATCATTATTATAACAGAAACTCTCATATATGATCATTATTATAACAGAAACTCTCCTATATGATCATTATTATAACGGAAACACTCATATATGATCATTATTATAACAGAAACTCTCATATATGATCATTATTATAACAGAAACCCTCATATATGATCATTATTATAACAGAAACCCTCATATATGATCATTATTATAACAGAAACTCTCATATATGATCATTATTATAACAGAAACTCTCATATATGATCATTATTATAACAGAAACTCTCATATATGATCATTATTATAACAGAAACTCTCATATATGATCATTATTATAACAGAAACTCGAACATATGATCATTATTATAACAGAAACTCTCATATATGATCATTATTATAACAGAAACTCTCATATATGATCATTATTATAACAGAAACTCTCATATATGATCATTATTATAACAGAAACTCTCATATATGATCATTATTATAACAGAAACTCTCATATATGATCATTATTATAACAGAAACTCTCATATATGATCATTATTATAACAGAAACTCTCATATATGATCATTATTATAACAGAAACTCTCATATATGATCATTATTATAACAGAAACTCTCATATATGATCATTATTATAACAGAAACTCTCATATATGATCAATATTATAACAGAAACTCTCATATATGATCATTATTATAACAGAAACCCTCATATATGATCATTATTATAACAGAAACTCTCATATATGATCATTATTATAACAGAAACTCTCATATATGATCATTATTATAACAGAAACTCTCATTATTATAACAGAAACTCTCATATATGATCATTATTATAACAGAAACTCTCATATATGATCATTATTATAACAGAAACTCTCATATATGATCATTATTATAACAGAAACCCTCATATATGATCATTATTATAACAGAAACTCTCATATATGATCATTATTATAACGGAAACTCTCATATATGATCATTATTATAACAGAAACTCTCATATATGATCATTATTATAACGGAAACTCTCATATATGATCATTATTATAACGGAAACTCTCATATATGATCATTATTATAACGGAAACTCTCATATATGATCATTATTATAACAGAAACCCTCATATATGATCATTATTATAACAGAAACTCTCATATATGATCATTATTATAACGGAAACTCTCATATATGATCATTATTATAACAGAAACACTCATATATGATCATTATTATAACAAACTCTCATATATGATCATTATTATAACGGAAACTCTCATATATGATCATTATTATAACAGAAACTCTCATATATGATCATTATTATAACAGAAACTCTCATTATTATAACAGAAACTGTAATATATGATCATTATTATAACAGAAACTCTCATATATGATCATTATTATAAAAGAAACTCTAATATATGATCATTATTATAACAGAAACTCTCATATATGATCATTATTATAACAGAAACTCTCATATATCATCATTATTATAACAGAAACTCTCATATATCATCATTATTATAACAGAAACTCTCATATATCATCATTATTATAACAGAAACTCTCATATATGATCATTATTATAACGGAAACTCTCATATATGATCATTATTATAAAAGAAACTCTCATATATGATCATTATTATAACAGAAACTCTCATATATGATCATTATTATAACAGAAACTCTCATATATGATCATTATTATAACAGAAACTCTCATATATGATCATTATTATAACAGAAACTCTCATATATGATCATTATTATAACGGAAACTCTCATATATGATCATTATTATAACAGAAACTCTCATATATGATCATTATTATAACGGAAACCCTCATATATGATCATTATTATAACAGAAACCCTCATATATGATCATTATTATAACAGAAACTCTCATATATGATCATTATTATAACAGAAACTCTCATATATGATCATTATTATAACAGAAACCCTCATATATGATCATTATTATAACAGAAACTCTCATATATGATCATTATTATAACAGAAACTCTCATATATGATCATTATTATAACAGAAACTCTCATATATGATCATTATTATAACAGAAACTCTCATATATGATCATTATTATAACAGAAACTCTCATATATGATCATTATTATAACAGAAACCCTCATATATGATCATTATTATAACAGAAACTCTCATATATGATCATTATTATAACAGAAACTCTCATATATGATCATTATTATAACAGAAACTCTCATATATGATCATTATTATAACAGAAACTCTCATATATGATCATTATTATAACAGAAACTCTCATATATGATCATTATTATAACAGAAACCCTCATATATGATCATTATTATAACAGAAACTCTCATATATGATCATTATTATAACAGAAACTCTCATATATGATCATTATTATAACAGAAACTCTCATATATGATCATTATTATAACAGAAACTCTCATATATGATCATTATTATAACAGAAACTCTAATATATGATCATTATTATAACAGAAACTCTCATATATGATCATTATTATAACAGAAACCCTCATATATGATCATTATCATAACAGAAACTCTCATATATGATCATTATTATAACAGAAACTCTCATATATGATCATTATTATAACAGAAACTCTCATATATGATCATTATTATAACAGAAACTCTCATATATGATCATTATTATAACAGAAACACTCATATATGATCATTATTATAACGGAAACTCTCATATATGATCATTATTATAACAGAAACTCTCATATATGATCATTATTATAACAGAAACTCTCATATATGATCATTATTATAACGGAAACCCTCATATATGATCATTATTATAACAGAAACTCTAATATATGATCATTATTATAACGGAAACCCTCATATATGATCATTATTATAACAGAAACTCTCATATATGATCATTATTATAACAGAAACTCTCATATATGATCATTATTATAACAGAAACTCTCATATATGATCATTATTATAACAGAAACTCTCATATATGATCATTATTATAACAGAAACTCTCATATATGATCATTATTATAACAGAAACTCTCATATATGATCATTATTATAACAGAAACTCTCATATATGATCATTATTATAACAGAAACCCTCATATATCATCATTATTATAACAGAAACTCTCATATATGATCATTATTATAACAGAAACTCTCATATATGATCATTATTATAACAGAAACTCTCATATATGATCATTATTATAACAGAAACCCTCATATATGATCATTATTATAACAGAAACTCTCATATATCATCATTATTATAACAGAAACTCTCATATATGATCATTATTATAACAGAAACCCTCATATATGATCATTATTATAACAGAAACTCTCATATATCGTCACTGACCTGTGGGAGAAGACACACTTGGACATGTTGAGGACGGACAGATGTTGGAGGCTTCCCCTGAGCAGAGACGAGCAGAGCTGAGGAGAACCAGAGACACGTTATAGTCTGTGAGGAACCACAGGAAGAACCACAGGGACCACGAGAAGAACCACAGGGACAAGAAGAACCACAGGGACAAGAAGAAGAACCACAGGGACAAGAAGAAGAACCACAGGGACAAGAAGAAGAACCACAGGGACAAGAAGAACCACAGGGACCATGAGAAGAACCACAGGGACCATGAGAAGAACCACAGGGACAAGAAGAACCACAGGGACAAGAAGAACCACAGGGACCACGAGAAGAACCACAGGGACAAGAAGAACCACAGGGACCATGAGAAGAACCACAGGGACCAGAAGAACCACAGGGACGAGAAGAACCACAGGGACCATGAGAAGAACCACAGGGACAAGAAGAACCACAGGGACGAGAAGAACCACAGGGACCATGAGAAGAACCACAGGGACGAGAAGAACCACAGGGACCATGAGAAGAACCACAGGGACCACGAGAAGAACCACAGGGACCACGAGAAGAACCACAGGGACGAGAAGAACCACAGGGACAAGAAGAACCACAGGGACAAGAAGAACCACAGGGACCATGAGAAGAACCACAGGGACCATGAGAAGAACCACAGGGACCATGAGAAGAACCACAGGGACCATGAGAAGAACCACAGGGACAAGAAGAACCACAGGGACCACGAGAAGAACCACAGGGACAAGAAGAACCACAGGGACCATGAGAAGAACCACAGGGACAAGAAGAACCACAGGGACCATGAGAAGAACCACAGGGACAAGAAGAACCACAGGGACCATGAGAAGAACCACAGGGACCATGAGAAGAACCACAGGGACCATGAGAAGAACCACAGGGACCATGAGAAGAACCACAGGGACAAGAAGAACCACAGGGACCATGAGAAGAACCACAGGGACCACGAGAAGAACCACAGGGACCATGAGAAGAACCACAGGGACAAGAAGAACCACAGGGACAAGAAGAACCACAGGGACCATGAGAAGAACCACAGGGACCATGAGAAGAACCACAGGGACCACGAGAAGAACCACAGGGACGAGAAGAACCACAGGGACAAGAAGAACCACAGGGACAAGAAGAACCACAGGGACCATGAGAAGAACCACAGGGACGAGAATAACCACAGGGACAAGAAGAACCACAGGGACAAGAAGAACCACAGGGACCATGAGAAGAACCACAGGGACAAGAAGAACCACAGGGACCATGAGAAGAACCACAGGGACGAGAAGAACCACAGGGACAAGAAGAAGAACCACAGGGACCATGAGAAGAACCACAGGGACCACGAGAAGAACCACAGGGACAAGAAGAACCACAGGGACCATGAGAAGAACCACAGGGACCATGAGAAGAACCACAGGGACAAGAAGAACCACAGGGACCATGAGAAGAACCACAGGGACCACGAGAAGAACCACAGGGACCATGAGAAGAACCACAGGGACAAGAAGAACCACAGGGACAAGAAGAACCACAGGGACCATGAGAAGAACCACAGGGACCACGAGAAGAACCACAGGGACCATGAGAAGAACCACAGGGACAAGAAGAACCACAGGGACCATGAGAAGAACCACAGGGACCATGAGAAGAACCACAGGGACCACGAGAAGAACCACAGGGACCATGAGAAGAACCACAGGGACAAGAAGAACCACAGGGACAAGAAGAACCACATGGACAAGAAGAACCACAGGGACCATGAGAAGAACCACAGGGACCACGAGAAGAACCACAGGGACAAGAAGAACCACAGGGACAAGAAGAACCACAGGGACAAGAAGAACCACAGGGACCATGAGAAGAACCACAGGGACAAGAAGAACCACAGGGACAAGAAGAACCACAGGGACAAGAAGAACCACAGGGACAAGAAGAACCACAGGGACAAGAAGAACCACAGGGACAAGAAGAACCACAGGGACAAGAAGAACCACAGGGACAAGAAGAACCACAGGGACCACGAGAAGAACCACAGGGACCACGAGAAGAACCACAGGGACGAGAAGAAGAACCACAGGGACGAGAAGAAGAACCACAGGGACAAGAGGAACCACAGGGACAAGAAGAACCACAGGGACCACGAGAAGAACCACAGGGACCATGAGAAGAACCACAGGGACCATGAGAAGAACCACAGGGACGAGAAGAAGAACCACAGGGACAAGAGGAACCACAGGGACAAGAAGAACCACAGGGACCACGAGAAGAACCACAGGGACCACGAGAAGAACCACAGGGACCACGAGAAGAACCACAGGGACCATGAGAAGAACCACAGGGACCATGAGAAGAACCACAGGGACCATGAGAAGAACCACAGGGACAAGAAGAACCACAGGGACCATGAGAAGAACCACAGGGACCATGAGAAGAACCACAGGGACCATGAGAAGAACCACAGGGACAAGAAGAACCACAGGGACCATGAGAAGAACCACAGGGACAAGAAGAACCACAGGGACAAGAAGAACCACAGGGACAAGAAGAAGAACCACAGGGACAAGAAGAACCACAGGGACAAGAAGAACCACAGGGACCATGAGAAGAACCACAAGGACCATGAGAAGAACCACAGGGACCACGAGAAGAACCACAGGGACAAGAAGAACCACAGGGACCACGAGAAGAACCACAGGGACCACGAGAAGAACCACAGGGACAAGAAGAACCACAGGGACAAGAAGAACCACAGGGACCACAAGAAGAACCACAGGGACAAGAAGAACCACAGGGACAAGAAGAACCACAGGGACCACGAGAAGAACCACAGTGTGAACCTTCACCAGAATCAAAGTGGATTAACTTTTATAACCAACGCGAGTCCCACAATGTGAACAGCGATGGAGCAGAGGGTGAGTCAGTCCAAACGCGGGTTAGCTTGTGTGTTAGCATATTAGCATGTGTGTTAGCATATTAGCATGTGTGTTAGCATATTAGCTTGTGTGTTAGCATATAAGCATGTGTGTTAGCATATTAGCTTGTGTGTTAGCATATTAGCTTGTGTGTTAGCATATTAGCTTGTGTGTTAGCATATTAGCTTGTGTGTTAGCATATTAGCTTGTGTGTTAGCATATTAGCTTGTGTGTTAGCATATTAGCTTGTGTGTTAGCATATTAGCATGTGTGTTAGCATATTAGCTTGTGTGTTAGCATATTAGCATGTGTGTGTTAGCATATTAGCATGTGTGTTAGCATATTAGCATGTGTGTTAGCATATTAGCTTGTGTGTTAGCATATTAGCTTGTGTGTTAGCATATTAGCATGTGTGTTAGCATATTAGCATGTGTGTGTTAGCATATTAGCATGTGTGTTAGCATATTAGCATGTGTGTGTTAGCATATTAGCATGTGTGTTAGCATGTTAGCATGTGTGTTAGCATATTAGCTTGTGTGTTAGCATATTAGCTTGTGTGTTAGCATATTAGCTTGTGTGTTAGCATATTAGCATGTGTGTTAGCATATTAGCATGTGTGTGTTAGCATATTAGCTTGTGTGTTAGCATATTAGCATGTGTGTTAGCCATTTATGAAGCTGTGTTGCAGATGTCAACTCCGTATAACTGCATCGTGAAGTATCTTCACTTATTGCTGTTTATTTATATTACGGTAAAGTATGAGCGGAGAGAGGGGGCGGAGTTAACTGGGAGAGGGGGCGGAGTTAACTGAATCGAAGCGTTGTGTCTTCCGGGTTTGAAAAATACCTCCAGAAAACACTTATATTTATCACAAAAATGAGTGCTCCATAATGGTAGAGGTACAATATATCATATAAATGCCTATACTTCACTTTGGAATGGCTAAAATAGCAGGATATAGATCCTTTAATTCATCCTTGACATGATTCAGAAAAGTATTGAAAGTATCAATACTTTGATCAAATATCGCAGCAAAAGTATCGCGATATTTTGCAAAGAGACACATTGTCCTGTAGTAACAAAACCCCGTCCAGACGACTGCCCTTCGTGAGTCTGTAGTGTTGGTGTGAGACCTGTTCCACGGAGCAGTCGCTGTGAGAAACGTCCAGCATCTCCAGAACGTTGGCTTCACCCAGGAAACTGTGGAGCTGCTGAAGAACCACAGGAGGAACGTGAGATCACACAGAGATAGACACAGACGCATCTCGTCATAGAAGGGGGCGTGGCTTCGCCGAGGGGGAAATAGAATCTTTAGGGAAATTCAATTTTTCACTCTTTTTGCCATTTTCTGGTGGAATATGAACTTTTTTATCACATAAATAAAGTCAGGTGTAAATCAGGTCCATATGGATATTTTCTCACAGCAGATTGTTCAGTAGAAGTGAAAAAACTGCAGTTGTAGCTAGCGCTAGCTAACCGTTAGCATTAGCCCGATGCTAACATGTAGCATCATGTTAGCATTCTCCGTTATTCATGTATTTATGGGCTGTTGAACCACTTTGCTCCTCCCCATGTCTTTGTATCATTATTTAGTAGAAACTATATTCATAATTCAGCATTTGTTCAAGTAGTTTTTGAATAATTAGAAAAAGTTTAGATTTTTTTTTAATTGTTTTCCCCCTTAACTGTTTTCAAACATGACCATATATGGGCGATTCCAGAGATGCGTCTGTATCTATCACACAGACTCACCCCCAGGTCGTCGCCCCGCAGCGAGTTGGCCGACAGGTTGAGCTCCTTCAGGCTGGAGCTGATGACGGGGTTGGAGCTCAGAGACTGAAACACACTGTTCACTCCTGCAGGAAACACGGAGACACAAAAGTTTCAATGGTTCAGTTTTTGAATAAAGTCAGTAAGTCCTTGAACCTTTGGGGGAGAGTCCGGTTCTGCAGAGGTTCAGCCGCTTCAGGCCCAGGGGGAGTTTGGCGAACTGCGCAGCCAGAGCCGCCGCGCCTGCGTCACATGACATCATCTCATTAACATAAACGGGGCGAATATGCAAATGAGGGGCGTGTTTTCATCCTCACCTTTGTCTTCGAGGGAGTTGTTACTGAGCGTCAGAGAGTGAAGCGCGGAGGCGGGGTTATGAGCCAGCGCCGCCGCCAACTTCTGAGCAAAGTCACTGCAAACAGGGATTTCAGAATAAAACAGGTGAAAACAGGGGGATTTCACAATAAAACAGGTGAAAACAGGGGGATTTCACAATAAAACAGGTGAAAACAGGAGGATTTCACAATAAAACACTGAAAACAGGAGGATTTCACAATAAAACAGGAGGATTTCACAATAAAACAGGAGGATTTCACAATAAAACAGGAGGATTTCACAATAAAACAGGAGGATTTCACAATAAAACAGGAGGATTTCACAATAAAACAGGAGGATTTCAGAATAAAACACTGAAAACAGGAGGATTTCACAATAAAACAGGAGGATTTCAGGATAAAACAGGAGGATTTCAGAATAAAACACTGAAAACAGGAGGATTTCACAATAAAACAGGAGGATTTCACAATAAAACAGGTGAAAACAGGAGGATTTCAGAACAAAACAGGGGGATTTCACAATAAAACAGGAGGATTTCACAATGAAACAGGAGGATTTCAGAATAAAACAGGAGGATTTCACAATAAAACAGGAGGATTTCACAATGAAACAGGAGGATTTCAGAATAAAACAGGAGGATTTCACAATAAAACAGGGGGATTTCACAATAAAACAGGTGAAAACAGGAGGATTTCACAATAAAACAGGGGGATTTCACAATAAAACCGGTGAAAACAGGGGGATTTCACAATAAAACAGGTGAAAACAGGAGGATTTCACAATAAAACACTGAAAACAGGAGGATTTCACAATAAAACAGGAGGATTTCACAATAAAACAGGAGGATTTCACAATAAAACAGGAGGATTTCACAATAAAACAGGAGGATTTCACAATAAAACAAGAGGATTTCACAATAAAACAGGTGAAAACAGGAGGATTTCAGAATAAAACTGGTGAAAACAGGAGGATTTCAGAACAAAACAGGGGGATTTCACAATAAAACAGGAGGATTTCACAATAAAACAGGAGGATTTCAGAATAAAACAGGAGGATTTCACAATAAAACAGGAGGATTTCACAATGAAACAGGAGGATTTCAAAATAAAACAGGAGGATTTCACAATAAAACAGGGGATTTCACAATAAAACAGGAGGATTTCACAAAAAAATAGGGGGATTTCACAATAAAACAGGAGGATTTCACAATGAAACCGGTGAAAACAGGAGGATTTCACAATAAAACCGGTGAAAACAGGAGGATTTCAGAAAAAAACTGGTGAAAACAGGAGGATTTCACAATAAAACAGGGGGATTTCAGAATAAAACAGGAGGATTTCACAATAAAACAGGTGAAAACAGGAGGATTTCAGAATAAAACAGGTGAAAACAGGAGGATTTCACAATAAAACAGGAGGATTTCACAATAAAACAGGAGGATTTCACAATAAAACAGGAGGATTTCACAAAAAAATAGGGGGATTTCACAATAAAACAGGTGAAAACAGGAGGATTTCACAATAAAACAGGAGGATTTCACAATAAAACAGGAGGATTTCACAAAAAAATAGGAGGATTTCACAATAAAACGGGGATTTCACAATAAAACAAGGGGATTTCAGAATAAAACAAGAGGATTTCACAATAAAACAGGAGGATTTCACAATAAAACAGGAGGATTTCACAATAAAACAAGGGGATTTCACAATAAAACAGGGGGATTTCACAATAAAACAGGAGGATTTCACAATAAAACAGGAGGATTTCACAATAAAACAGGAGGATTTCACAATAAAACAGGGGGATTTCACAATAAAACAGGAGGATTTCACAATAAAACAAGAGGATTTCACAATAAAACAGGAGGATTTCACAATAAAACAGGAGGATTTCACAATAAAACAGGGGGATTTCACAATAAAACAAGGGGATTTCACAATAAAACAAAAGGATTTCACAATAAAACAGGAGGATTTCACAATAAAACAGGGGGATTTCACAATAAAACAGGGGGATTTCACAATAAAACAGGTGAAAACAGGAGGATTTCACAATAAAACAGGAGGATTTCACAATAAAACAGGAGGATTTCACAATAAAACAGGAGGATTTCACAATAAAACAGGAGGATTTCACAATAAAACAGGTGAAAACAGGAGGATTTCACAATAAAACAGGGGGATTTCACAATAAAACAGGGGGATTTCAGAATAAAACAGGTGAAAACAGGGGGATTTCACAATAAAACAGGGGGATTTCAGAATAAAACAGGTGAAAACAGGAGGATTTCACAATAAAACAGGGGGATTTCAGAATAAAACCAGTGAAAACAGGACGATTTCAGAATAAAACCGGTGAAAACAGGAGGATTTCAGAATAAAACACTGAAAACTTAGGTAAATAATGTCTTTTATTGTGAAGGCCTGACCTCCTGTATATGAGGTAAATACTGTCTTTTATTGTGAAGGCCTGACCTCCTGTATATGAGGTAAATAATGTCTTTTATTGTGAAGGCCTGACCTGCTGTATATGAGGTAAATAATGTCTTTTATTGTGAAGGCCTGACCTGCTGTATATGAGGTAAATAATGTCTTTTATTGTGAAGGCCTGACCTGCTGTATATGAGGTAAATAATGTATTTTATTGTGAAGGCCTGACCTGCTGTATATGAGGTAAATAATGTCTTTTATTGTGAAGGCCTGACCTGCTGTATATGAGGTAAATAATGTCTTTTATTGTGAAGGCCTGACCTGCGCAGTCCAGCGTTGTCCAGCACCAGCTCCTCGAGGCGACTGGAGCGAGCGACCACACGGAGGAGCGCCTCGCTCGCCTCCGACGACTGAAACCACAACATGTAGCGATAAACAACAATAATCACAATAATAAACAACAATAAACATCATAATAAACTTAATTAGTCACCAGTTTGTGATCTTTCACGCAGAGTTTGATGAACCACTGGTTAAACTCCAGCGCTGAGATGATCGGGACCAGATCTCTGCAAACCAGAGCAGACAAACATCAGCTCCATCACTGAGGTTCTTCTACAGACGGACTATAGAGACATTGTCATTTTTTGTCATTTTCTTTTGGTCATTTTTTGTCATTTTGTTGTGTTTTTTTCGTCATTTTTTGTCATTTTTTGGTCATTTTTTTTTTGTTTCTTTGTCATTTTTTTGCAATTTTGTGTCATTTTTTTTCATTTTTTTGTAATTTTTAGTTTGTTTTTTTTTTCATTTTTTTGTCAGTTTTTTTTTTTTTTTTTTGTAATTTTTTTTGCAATTTTTTGTAATTTTTTGTAATTTTTAGTAATTTTTTTGTCATTTTTTTTGTAATTTTTTGTAATTTTTTGTAAATTTTTTGTAAATTTTTTGTAAAAAAAATAATCTTTTTTCGTCATTTTTTGTCATTTTTGGTCATTTTGTGTTGTTTTTTTTCAGTTTTTTTCAGTTTTTTGTGATTTTTTGTCAGATTTTTTTTTATTTTTTTTATTTTTTTTTTATTTTTTTTTGTGATTTTTGTGTGATTTTTGGTCATTTTTTTTCTACAGAGGGACTATAGAGAGCACCCTGACCATCTAGCTCAGTAAAATAAAGTAAAGATCCACAGTCTTCATCTCCTTCAGCTTCAGACTCGCCTGTTGTCCAGGTGGATGAAGTCCTGCAGCGTCAGCTCCCTCGTGTCCTGACTCAGATAAATGGTGTCCACGTCCTGAAGCAGATCAGAACTTAATAACGGGAGCAGGTCCATAAACATCTGGTGTTTGATGCCGACTCACCCACTGCACCTCGTCTCTGTACGGAAGCCCCAGGAGATCACACACACACCAGTACTGGAGAGAGAAGCCTCCTAAAAATAATATAAATAATATAACATAATATAATATAACGTAATATGTAAGGCATAATGTATAGAACGCTGGTCCAGTTCACCCTGTCGGTTCTTATTTTCCCGATAATGACCAGCATGATACATGATCCCGCTTATTATTCGGCCATTTGCAACTGAACACACAACATAAACTTCGTACACTTTTATGAAGGTCCAAAGGTTTATTTAGTGACTTCTGCGACAAATAGTTCCCAAAACTTTGCGCGTTGCTCGGCAACGTTTTGCTAGGCTAGAAGGGGTGCGGGGAACATCGGTACCTCGCATATTAAAAAGTCCCGATGTTCCCCCGTCAATACAAGTGCCAACGCTGCATGCGATCAGGGTAGACTTACGCACAGGCATTATGCAGCGCTCTTCATTCATCAGGCAAAACGTAAAACTATCATCTGCAAATATAAGTAGGCTACTCATGCCCCAACACTACGTTAGCCTGTAGTGTCTCTGGAGCCGGTCACAGCGGAGGGTGCAAGCAGGGATGACATGTCGAGGCACAAGGAACTAGTACACCATGCAACATCTGCACAGAGACAGCCAGATGTGCGCGTCCTGCAGACAGAGGTGCAGACCGCGCAGATGTCTCTGTCCTGGAGAGGCAGTGAACACTGAATGATCAGGACCGTGGGGTGGGCTTGGACAAAATTGGGTGTTCACAGGTCCACCCGTGGTGCCGCGTAATTGTGCCATAAGCCCCGATCTCTTTTCCTTTGCTGCGCTTCCTCAGCGTTCTCATTTAATATAGGCTATGGATCGTTTTTATTATGTCAAAAAACAGCGGCGCAAATACAGTTCAACGTCATTCAGTGTCAGTGGCCTCAGTGGTGCCTCTCAGAGCGTCTGATGGCCAAAGCACAGTGCGTAATGCGAGCATGACAGGCGGCGGCGCTGGGAGAGGAGTGAGGACGCAATGCATCGTAAAAAGACCCTAATTTAATGTGTATAAGGCTGGAGCGCAGCATCAGAAAAGACTTGCTGAGAGTTAGGAGCAGCTATGGCACGAGCCGCTGCACTTGGCTCTCCGCACACCGCGTGATGGACTACGCTGGGGCTCACGGACAATCACAAGAAAAAAACATGGATTTACGCACGATCGAGCTACAACAACGAACCAATCAAGCAAGCAGGGAGATCTGTTTACATACAAGAAAAGCGGCTGTGGGTGAGTTTTTTTGTTGCCAATTTTACTTTTCTTGTCTGAACTGCGACACGTTCTTATTCTGAGGTTGTACAAACATGTTGTAGGCTATTACAATGCGAGATCTACAAGACTTATAATATGTTATAAAGTAGCCTAATCAGTAGGCTAGATATGAGCGAAACCAAGCCGCTTGTTGCTCCATTATCCGCGCGCACAGGGCCGCTCTGTGCCAAGCGGTGAAGAGAGAGGCGGGGGGCGTGTTCACTGCTTGCATCGGTCGGGGAACATCGGGCCCTCCGGCGTCCGGAGGGCCCGATGTTCCCCGAGGTACGTGGGAACATCGGACCCGGGGAACATCGGGCCGACCCCGGCTAGGAGCAGTTAGCCTAGCTACTTAGCTGAAGGCGCAGTTGGAGGAGGTGGTGAATCTCTGGGTAAGTTGAAAGTCAGACTCACGATTCCCCGACTTCTCTCTCAGTGACGGGACAGATAGTGTCGCTGCTACGTACGTGCGAGTGATATGAAAACACCGACTCAGAGGAACTTTATCAGGAAATAATGACCGGGAGAACGTTGGGAAATCCCATTCAAATCAACAGAGCTTCTACTGACGCTGTGAAGAGCCGTATAATAAAATAAAATAAAATAAAATAAAATAAAATAAAATAAAATAAAATAAAATAAAATAAAATAAAATAAAATAAAATAAAATAAAATAAAATAAAATAAAATAAAATAAAATAAAATAAAATAAAATAAAATAAAATAATATAATATAATATAATATAATATAATATAATATGTTATGTTATGGCAACATGAAACTCATGACACAATTTAAGTAAAAACAAATTGTGAAAAAAGCGGAAATATTAGCAATAGATGAACAAAAAGCATAAATGATCTTAGCTTTCAAATGAGCCGATCCTTTGTCCTGCAGGCTGTGAACTCTCAGGTGAGATTTGGGTAAAGGTGAACAGAGTAAAGTTTATTACCGCACGGGCCCAGCTCCGGTCTGCTGTTCCCCCACCTCTCCAGCAGGGGCGCCGCCCTCTCCGGAGGCTTCAGGCTCAGCTTCAGCAGCTTCCTGACAGACGGACTTAGCGTTTATTCGACAGACAGATATAAACAAAAATAAAAACACATGACAGCGGCTCACGTGGGCGGAGCTCCGGGGCAGATCCTCCGTAGACACAGGCCGATCCGAGCGATGATGTCATCCACCTCCGGCGAGCGCAGCGGCCAGACGCCACGCTCGTGCTCCAGGGCCAACTGCGGGGGGCGCCAGAGAGTCAGATCCGTGCAGAGACAGGGAGAGGCAGGAGGGGGCGTTAGAGAGACAGATCCGTGCAGAGACAGGGAGAGGCAGGAGGGGGCGACACAGAGACAGGGAGAGGCAGGAGGGGGCGCCACAGAGACAGAGAGAGGCAGGAGGAGGCGCCAGAGAGTCAGTTCAGTGCAGAGACAGGGAGAGGCAGGAGGGGGCGCCACAGAGACAGAGAGAGGCAGGAGGAGGCGCCAGAGAGTCAGTTCAGTGCAGAGACAGAGAGAGGCAGGAGGAGGCGACACAGAGACAGAGAGAGGCAGGAGGAGGCGCCAGAGAGTCAGTTCAGTGCAGAGACAGAGAGAGGCAGGAGGAGGCGACACAGAGACAGAGAGAGGCAGGAGGAGGCGACACAGAGACAGGGAGAGGCAGGAGGAGGCGACACAGAGACAGAGAGAGGCAGGAGGAGGCGCCAGAGAGTCAGTTCAGTGCAGAGACAGGGAGAGGCAGGAGGGGGCGACACAGAGACAGGGAGAGGCAGGAGGAGGCGACACAGAGACAGGGCGAGGCAGGAGGGGGCGTTAGAGAGACAGGTCGATGGTAAAGCTCCGTCAGGGGAAGTGTTCTGTACCTGAGACGGGCTGTTGCTGCTCACGCCCTGCAGATCCAACAGACTGAACGACTGCTCCACCTGCAGCACAAGAATAATAATACGTGACATCGCTGTTATCAAGGCACGTTTATTTGTAGAGCACAATTCCTCCAGAGCAACGTTTGTTTTCAGACCAAAACCTTCAGCTAGGGCTGCTCGATTATTGAGAAAATAATAATCACGATTATTTTTGTCATAATTGAAATCACGATTATTCAAACGATTATTTGTTGCCTTTAAAAAAAATCCAGCAAAAAAGTGACAAAAATCCATGAAAAAAGTGACAAAAATCCATCAAAAAAGTGACAAAAATCCATCAAAAAAAAGACAAAAATCCATTAAAAAAAGTGACAAAAATCCATCAAAAAAAAGACAAAAATCCATTAAAAAAAATGACAAAAATCCATCAAAAAAGTGACAAAAATCCATCAAAAAAGTGACAAAAATCCATCAAAAAAGTGACAAAAATCCATCAAAAAAGTGACAAAAATCCACAAAAAAGTGACAAAAATCCACAAAAAAGTGACAAAAATCCACAAAAAAGTGACAAAAATCCATCAAAAAAGTGACAAAAATCCATCAAAAAAATGACAAAAATCCAGCAAAAAATGTGAAAAAAAAAAGTAAAACAAAAAAATATTGCAAAAAAAAAAAAAAAAAAACAATAAAAAATGATTAGCGATTTTTTGCGATTATGCTAATTTTGTAATCGTTTACTGTTGTAATCGAAATCGTAACCAAATAATCCCAGCGTCCTGAGGTAAAGTTTCCTTTTAGCTCCACAAACCAGAGGAAGGAGAGGCTGAAAACTCACTGGAGACACTTACAAACATCACTCTTTTCTTTTACTACAGACTCAACGGTCTCCTTTACACCATGGTCTGGGTGATACTGGATTCTGATTGGCTGGTGCATTATTTTAGTCCGGTAGTTAAATCACTGGGATGTCACTCCGCTGTGGCGTCGCCATAGCAACGCCTGACACAGCTGACTCAGATAAAGGCGTAATTAGTGACTGACAGGAACGTATGAGATGGATTTAGTGTTTGCTAAATGTTTGTAGAGGAGAGTGAGCAGCTAGGTTAGCTACTGTTAATAACATATGAGCTTTACATTTCTATTGGAAACGGTTAAGGCTATTCATCATTTTCAGGCGTACATAAAATGATCCTGCATTGAAGCATCTTTGTCTGGATTAGTAAAGTCAAACATAAAAGTTTGAGTTGGGGGGGCCCAGGTGTGAGCGACTCCACCGCAGCTGTTTCCATAAACAGTTGAGCTGGTTGAGCTAGCTAGCTTTAGCTTCAGGTTAAACCTTGTAAAAGGTAAATAACTGGTGCCCACGAGTGCCACATATCGGTGTTTCCTTCCAGGGAAAAGGGTTTTTTGTCTTTTTTTTGTT
>NC_136865.1:33034356-33153912 GCF_951799975.1 Gobius niger | reverse complement strand
GTCCGGCGAGGGAGGGGCCGTTTCTTTGCTTCTCTGTCGTCTGACGGAAGAACGGAAGGAACACGAGAGCTTCTGTTTTGCAGACGGAAACCACAGTTCAGATGTTTGAGGCGTCGCTAAAGCAAAAACTGTTAGCATCAAAGTCACTGCTCTGCTTTTACAAAGGCTCCTTTTCTACAGACGATTCCTAAAGAGGTACAAACAAACTGTTCTAGGGTTAAAGGGGGGGGGGGGGGTGTTATGCAAAATGGACTTTTTCAAGCTTTCCATCATGTTATTCTGTCACTCCCTCATTAAAAACATGGCTGAAGTGTTGCCTTGGCACATTCACGTATTTCTGAGTAATCTGTAAAAACTCTGATGGCGGCCATTTTAGGGATAGGTTTGCCTGAGTCCTCCTAGGAACGCCCCCACCTCCTGGAGACGCCTGTGGAGTATGACCTGCTGTGTTGTGGTGGTGTAGCGCCTCCTGCTGCTTGTGGGGAGTAATACCTGCTGTGTTGTGGTGGTGTAGCGCCTCCTGCTGCTTGTGGGGAGTAATACCTGCTGTGTTGTGGTGGTGTAGCGCCTCCTGCTGCTTGTGGGGAGTATTACCTGCTGTGTTGTGGTGTGGTGCCCCCTGCTGCCTGTGGGGAGTATTACCTGCTGTGTTGCTGTGGTGTAGCGCCCCCTGCTGCCTGTGGGGAGTATTACCTGCTGTGTTGCTGTGGTGTGGCGCCCCCTGCTGCCTGTGGGGAGTATTACCTGCTGTGTTGTTGTGGTGTGGCGCCCCCTGCTGCCTGTGGGGAGTATTACCTGCTGTGTTGCTGTGGTGTAGCGCCCCCTGCTGCCTGTGGGGAGTATTACCTGCTGTGTTGTTGTGGTGTGGCGCCCCCTGCTGCCTGTGGGGAGTATTACCTGCTGTGTTGTCGTGGTGTAGCGCCCCCTGCTGCCTGTGGGGAGTATTACCTGCTGTGTTGCTGTGGTGTAGCGCCCCCTGCTGCCTGTGGGGAGTATTACCTGCTGTGTTGTTGTGGTGTAGCGCCCCCTGCTGCCTGTGGGGAGTATTACCTGCTGTGTTGTTGTGGTGTAGCGCCCCCTGCTGCCTGTGGGGAGTATTACCTGCTGTGTTGCTGTGGTGTAGCGCCCCCTGCTGCCTGTGGGGAGTATTACCTGCTGTGTTGTTGTGGTGTAGCGCCCCCTGCTGCCTGTGGGGAGTATTACCTGCTGTGTTGTTGTGGTGTAGCGCCCCCTGCTGCCTGTGGGGAGTATTACCTGCTGTGTTGCTGTGGTGTAGCGCCCCCTGCTGCCTGTGGGGAGTATTACCTGCTGTGTTGCTGTGGTGTAGCGCCCCCTGCTGCCTGTGGGGAGTATTACCTGCTGTGTTGCTGTGGTGTGGCGCCTCCTGCTGCCTGTGGGGAGTATTACCTGCTGTGTTGTTGTGGTGTAGCGCCCCCTGCTGCCTGTGGGGAGTATTACCTGCTGTGTTGTTGTGATGTAGCGCCCCCTGCTGCCTGTGGGGAGTATTACCTGCTGTGTTGTTGTGGTGTAGCGCCTCCTGCTGCCTGTGGGGAGTATTACCTGCTGTGTTGCTGTGGTGTAGCGCCCCCTGCTGCCTGTGGGGAGTATTACCTGCTGTGTTGCTGTGGTGTGGCGCCTCCTGCTGCCTGTGGGGAGTATTACCTGCTGTGTTGTTGTGGTGTGGCGCCTCCTGCTGCCTGTGGGGAGTATTACCTGCTGTGTTGTTGTGATGTAGCGCCCCCTGCTGCCTGTGGGGAGTATTACCTGCTGTGTTGTTGTGGTGTAGCGCCTCCTGCTGCCTGTGGGGAGTATTACCTGCTGTGTTGCTGTGGTGTAGCGCCTCCTGCTGCCTGTGGGGAGTATTACCTGCTGTGTTGCTGTGGTGTGGCGCCTCCTGCTGCCTGTGGGGAGTATTACCTGCTGTGTTGTCGTGGTGTGGTGCCCCCTGCTGCCTGTGGGGAGTATTACCTGCTGTGTTGTCGTGGTGTGGCGCCCCCTGCTGCCTGTGGGGAGTATTACCTGCTGTGTTGCTGTGGTGTAGCGCCCCCTGCTGCCTGTGGGGAGTATTACCTGCTGTGTTGTCGTGGTAACGATGCCCTGCTGCAGCCTGTAGTTCTGCTCCTGGAGGTATTTGCGCGTCTCGTGGTTCCTCAGAAGGAACTGCTCCATCTGAAAGAGTTTGTTCCAGATTTTATTTAAACAACAACAGCTCCAGGACAGACGATGGAGGAGGAGCCTCCACAGGAAGGGCACCGGGGTCACAGGATGATGCTAATGATGCTAATGTTGCTAGTGTTGCTAATGTTGATAATGATGCTAATGTTGATCATGATGCTAATGTTGCTAAGGTTGCTAATGTTGCTATATTTGCTAATGTTGTTAATTTTGTTAATGTTGCTAATGATGCTATTGTTGCTAATGTTGCTGATGATGCTAATGATGCTAATGGTGATAATGTTGCTATTGTTGCTAATGTTGCTAATGTTGCTAATGTTGCTGATGACGCAAAATATGCTAATGTTGCTAATGATGCTAATGTTGCTAAGGTTGCTAATGATGCTATTGTTGCTAATGTTGCTAATGTTGCTAATGATGCTAATGTTGCTAAGGTTGCTAATGTTGCTAATGTTGATAATGATGCTAATGTTGCTAAGGTTGCTAAGGTTGCTAAGGTTGCTAATGATGCTAATGATGCTATTGTTGCTAATGTTGCTTATGTTGCTAATGTTGCTAATGATGCTATTGTTGCTAATGTTGCTAATGTTGATAATGATGCTAATGTTGCTAAGGTTGCTAATGATGCTAATGATGCTATTGTTGCTAATGTTGCTAATGTTGCTAATGATGCTAATGTTGCTAAGGTTGCTAATGTTGCTAATGTTGCTAAGGTTGCTAATGTTGCTAATGATGCTAATGATGCTAATGATGCTATTGTTGCTAATGTTGCTTATGTTGCTAACTAGCCGCTAACTCGTGGCTAACAGTTCTGGAGATTCTTGCTCTGTTTTATGCCCAGGGGTTTATTCATCTGAAAAACTAACCCAGCATCTAAAAAGTCGTCAGGGTCACAGGAGAGGAGAGGGTAAAGGACATGGAGGAGGAGCCACGCCTCCACAGTCTGAGCACCAGGGTCACTGGAGAGGGGAGGAGCCTCGTACCTTGAGCAGGGCGTCCTCCGTCTTCTCGGGGTTGGTCTTCAGAGCCTGCGCTGCGTCGGCGATCGGCACCGGCATGAAGCGGATGGTGTAGTTCCTGTAAAGGTCAGAGGTCGTTACAGTCCGGTATGAAGCGGACGGTGTAGTTCCTGTAAAGGTCAGAGGTCGTTACAGTCCGGTTTGAAGCGGACGGTGTAGTTCCTGTAAAGGTCAGAGGTCGTTACAGTCCGGTATGAAGTGGACGGTGTAGTTCCTGTAAAGGTCAGAGGTCGCTACAGTCCGGTATGAAGTGGACGGTGAAGTTCCTGTAAAGGTCAGAGGTCGTTACAGTCCGGTATGAAGCGGACGGTGTAGTTCCTGTAAAGGTCAGAGGTCGTTACAGTCCGGTTTGAAGCGGACGGTGTAGTTCCTGTAAAGGTCAGAGGTCGTTACAGTCCGGTATGAAGTGGACGGTGTAGTTCCTGTAAAGGTCAGAGGTCGCTACAGTCCGGTATGAAGTGGACGGTGAAGTTCCTGTAAAGGTCAGAGGTCGTTACAGTCCGGTATGAAGCGGACGGTGTAGTTCCTGTAAAGGTCAGAGGTCGTTACAGTCCGGCATGAAGCGGACGGTGTAGTTCCTGTAAAGGTCAGAGGTCGTTACAGTCCGGTATGAAGCGGACGGTGTAGTTCCTGTAAAGGTCAGAGGTCGTTACAGTCCGGTATGAAGTGGACGGTGTAGTTCCTGTAAAGGTCAGAGGTCGCTACAGTCCGGTATGAAGTGGACGGTGAAGTTCCTGTAAAGGTCAGAGGTCGTTACAGTCCGGTATGAAGCGGACGGTGTAGTTCCTGTAAAGGTCAGAGGTCGTTACAGTCCGGTATGAAGTGGACGGTGTAGTTCCTGTAAAGGTCAGAGGTCATTACAGTCCGGTATGAAGTGGACGGTGAAGTTCCTGTAAAGGTCAGAGGTCATTACAGTCCGGTATGAAGTGGACGGTGAAGTTCCTGTAAAGGTCAGAGGTCGTTACAGTCCGGTATGAAGTGGACGGTGAAGTTCCTGTAAAGGTCAGAGGTCGTTACAGTCCGGTATGAAGCGGACGGTGTAGTTCCTGTAAAGGTCAGAGGTCATTACAGTCCGGTATGAAGTGGACGGTGAAGTTCCTGTAAAGGTCAGAGGTCGTTACAGTCCGGTATGAAGTGGACGGTGAAGTTCCTGTAAAGGTCAGAGGTCGCTACAGTCCGGTATGAAGTGGACGGTGAAGTTCCTGTAAAGGTCAGAGGTCGTTACAGTCCGGTATGAAGCGGACGGTGTAGTTCCTGTAAAGGTCAGAGGTCGTTACAGTCCGGTATGAAGCGGATGGTGTAGTTCCTGTAAAGGTCAGAGGTCGTTACAGTCCGGTATGAAGCGGACGGTGTAGTTCCTGTAAAGGTCAGAGGTCGTTACAGTCCGGCATGAAGCGGACGGTGTAGTTCCTGTAAAGGTCAGAGGTCGTTACAGTCCGGTATGAAGCGGACGGTGTAGTTCCTGTAAAGGTCAGAGGTCGCTACAGTCCGGTATGAAGCGGACGGTGTAGTTCCTGTAAAGGTCAGAGGTCGTTACAGACCGGTATGAAGCGGATGGTGTAGTTCCTGTAAAGGTCAGAGGTCGCTACAGTCCGGTATGAAGCGGACGGTGTAGTTCCTGTAAAGGTCAGAGGTCGCTACAGTCCGGTATGAAGCGGACGGTGTAGTTCCTGTAAAGGTCAGAGGTCGTTACAGTCCGGTATGAAGCGGACGGTGTAGTTCCTGTAAAGGTCAGAGGTCGTTACAGACCGGTATGAAGCGGATGGTGTAGTTCCTGTAAAGGTCAGAGGTCGCTACAGTCCGGTATGAAGCGGACGGTGTAGTTCCTGTAAAGGTCAGAGGTCGTCACAGTCCGGTATGAAGCGGACGGTGTAGTTCCTTTAAAGGTCAGAGGTCGTTACAGTCCGGTATGAAGCGGACGGTGTAGTTCCTGTAAAGGTCAGAGGTCGTTACAGACCGGTATGAAGCGGACGGTGTAGTTCCTGTAAAGGTCAGAGGTCGTCACAGTCCGGTATGAAGCGGACGGTGTAGTTCCTGTAAAGGTCAGAGGTCGTCACAGTCCGGTATGAAGCGGACGGTGTAGTTCCTTTAAAGGTCAGAGGTCGTTACAGTCCGGCATGAAGCGGACGGTGTAGTTCCTGTAAAGGTCAGAGGTCGCTACAGTCCGGTATGAAGCGGACGGTGTAGTTCCTGTAAAGGTCAGAGGTCGTCACAGTCCGGTATGAAGCGGACGGTGTAGTTCCTTTAAAGGTCAGAGGTCGTTACAGTCCGGTTTGAAGCGGACGGTGAAGTTCCTGTAAAGGTCAGAGGTCGTTACAGTCCGGCATGAGGCGGATGGGGAAGTTCCTGTAAAGGTCAGAGGTCATTACAGTCCGGTATGAAGCGGACGGTGTAGTTCCTGTAAAGGTCAGAGGTCGTTACAGTCCGGTATGAAGCGGACGGTGTAGTTCCTGTAAAGGTCAGAGGTCGTTACAGTCCGGTATGAAGCGGACGGTGTAGTTCCTGTAAAGGTCAGAGGTCGTTACAGTCTGGTATGAAGCGGACGGTGTAGTTCCTGTAAAGGTCAGAGGTCGTTACAATCCGGCGTGAAGCGGATGGTGTAGTTCCTGTAAAGGTCAGAGGTCGTTACAGTCCGGTATGAGGCGGACGGTGTAGTTCCTGTAAAGGTCAGAGGTCGTTACAGTCCGGTATGAGGCGGACGGTGTAGTTCCTGTAAAGGTCAGAGGTCGTTACAGTCCGGTATGAGGCGGACGGTGTAGTTCCTGTAAAGGTCAGAAGTCGTTACAGTCCGGTATGAAGCGGATGGTGTAGTTCCTGTAAAGGTCAGAGGTCGTTACAGTCCGGTGTGAAGCGGACGGTGTAGTTCCTGTAAAGGTCAGAGGTCGTTACAGTCCGGTATGAAGCGGACGGTGTAGTTCCTGTAAAGGTCAGAGGTCGCTACAGTCCGGCATGAAGCGGACGGTGTAGTTCCTGTAAAGGTCAGAGGTCGTTACAGTCCGGTATGAAGCGGATGGTGTAGTTCCTGTAAAGGTCAGAGGTCGTTACAGTCCGGTATGAAGCGGATGGTGTAGTTCCTGTAAAGGTCAGAGGTCGTTACAGTCCGGTATGAAGCGGACGGTGTAGTTCCTGTAAAGGTCAGAGGTCGGTACAGTCCGGCATGAAGCGGATGGTGTAGTTCCTGTAAAGGTCAGAGGTCGTTACAGTCCGGTATAAAGCGGACGGTGTAGTTCCTGTAAAGGTCAGAGGTCGGTACAGTCCGGCATGAAGCGGACGGTGTAGTTCCTGTAAAGGTCAGAGGTCGTTACAGTCCGGTATGAAGCGGACGGTGTAGTTCCTGTAAAGGTCAGAGGTCGTCACAGTCCCACAGACTCACTTCTCCAGCGCCGACGCCACGTCCTGCAGCCCCTGAGCGCTCACGCCGTTCCGGTCCCACAGCACCGTCCTGGAATCAGACGTGAGTCGGTAACTCGGCCCATGTGAGAGCAGCACAGCCTAACCACTGTGCCACCCACCTCAGCTTGGTGTTGATCTGCAGAGCTTTGGCGAGGAGCTTGGCGCCCAGGTCTCCCATGGCGTTCCCGCTGATGTCCAGGCGGGTCAGAGACGCGTTACTGCCCAGAGCGTTCAGGAACACGGACAGATCCGACTTCAGCCGCGAGTCGGCGAGAGACAGAGACGCCAGCGGCTGGACCACAACAGAACACTTAGATCTTTAAAGAACTTTCCACAGACTCACTTTGTCCTGAAGACTCACAGACTCCTCCTCCTGGATCAGATGCACCAGATGGTCCAGGACCTGAGACACGTTTCTGTGGGACATCACCATGAAGGTCAAACATCAGCCGACAGCAAAACCATCTGACATTAGAGCTGGTCCAGATCGACAACTGGGGATGCACCGATACCAGTATCGGGTATCGGGCCGATACCACAGGCTTGTACTCATTAATGAGGTCCCGATACCTCCTGCCGTGTGTCCGGCGCTCCTGCAGGAGCGGCTCCTACAGGGGTTGCTATGGTTGCTAATGATGCTAATGTTGCTATTGTTGCTAAGGTTGCTAATGATGCTATTGTTGCTAATGATGCTAATGTTGCTAATGTTGCTATGGTTGCTAATGATGCTAATGTTGCTATTGTTGTTAATGATGCTAACGTTGCTAATGTTGCTAAGGTTGCTAATGATGCTATTGTTGCTAATAATGCTAATGTTGCTAATGATGCTAGTGTTGCTAAAAATGCTAATGATGCTAATGATGCTATTGTTGCTAAGGTTGCTAATGATGCTAATGATGCTAGTGTTGCTAAAATGCTAATGATGCTAATGATGCTAAAATTGCTAAGGTTGCTAATGTTGCTAGTGTTGCTAAAATGCTAATGATGCTAATGATGCTAAAATTGCTAAGGTTGCTAATGATGCTAGTGTTGCTAATGTTGCCATTGTTGCTCATGATGCTAATGTTGCTATTGTTGCTAATGATGCTAATGATGCTATTGTTGCTAAGGTTGCTAATGATGCTGTTGTTGCTAATGATGCTAATGTTGGTAATGTTGCTAATGTTTCTAATGATGCTATTGTTGCTAATGATGCTAGTGTTGCTAAAAATGCTAATGATACTAAGGTTGCTAATGATGCTAATGATGCTAGTGTTGCTAAAAATGCTAATGATGCTATTGTTGCTAAGGTTGCTAATGATGCTAATGATGCTATTGTTGCTAAGGTTGCTAATGATGCTAAAATGGCTAAGGTTGCTAATGATGCTAGTGTTGCTAATGTTGCCATTGTTGCTCATGATGCTAATGTTGCTCATGTTGCTAATGTTTCAAACGATGCTATTGTTGCTAATAATGCTACGGTTGCTAAGGTTGCTAATGATGCTAATGATGCTAGTGTTGCTAAAAATGCTAATGATGCTATTGTTGCTAAGGTTGCTAATGTTGCTAAGGTTGCTAATGATGCTATTGTTGCTAATGATGCTAATGTTGCTAAGGTTGCTAATGATGCTAGTGTTGCTAAAAATGCTAATGATGCTATTGTTGCTAATGATGCTAATGTTGCTAAAAATGCTAATGTTGCTAATTATGCTAATGTTGCTAATGATGCTAATGATGCTGGTGTTGCTAAAAATGCTAACGATGCTAATGATGCTATTGTTGCTAAGGTTGCTAATGATTCTATTGTTGCTAATGTTGCTAATGATGCTATTGTTGCTAGGGTTGAGAGCATTTTCTCCAGTTCAGCTTTACCCAAATCCTGTAGGCCAGTTTAACACCTCATTTGAAAGCTAAGATCTACAAAACTCATCTAAATGGATCTTTTTCCTCACGTTATCAGATTTTTTCCATCTTTTTTGGGGGGGTTTTCAACTCATTTTGTAACTTTTGTCATTTTTTTAAATCCATATTTTGTCAATTTCTGTCACATGTTTGTAATTTTTTTGTCACATTTTTTGTAATTTTTTGTCACATTTTTTGTCTTTTTAAAAAATCATTTTTCGTTACTTTTTTGTCACATTTCCATCATTGTTTTCGTCTCAGTTTTGTTGCTCTTTCACACCGTTTCCCCAGAAGCTTTTGGATTGGGGTAAAGCCAAACTGGAGAAAACATGCTCGGTTCAGGTGGGAGTTTGTATTTTCCTCTCCTCAGCTAAAACATGCAGAGTGGGGTCTGACTTGGACTTGATGCCGCTGAAGTTCTTGCCCAGAGCCAGGTGTTTGATGGAGCGGTTCTTGGAGATCCACTGGAGCAGCGTGAGGAGGTCCAGGTCCAGCCCTGAGGCAGAAGAACAAACCGTCACAACCCAGACCGGACACAAGGGGGCGCGTGTGAGTGACGTCCCACCGTTATCAGACACGTCCAGGCTGCTGATGTTGGGGATCTCCGCGATGCAGCCCTCCAAGACCTGAGCTCCTGGAGAACGCAGCTGAGGAGGAGGAGAACCGGGAGGGTCAGAGAGGAGGGGGAGAACCAGAGGAACCAGGGTCAGAGAGGAGGAGAACCAGGAGAACCAGAGTCAGAGAGAGAACCAGGAGAGCAAGAGTCAGAGAGGTGGAGGAGAACCAGGAGAACCTAGGGCTGCTCGATTATTGAAAAAATATTAATCACGATTATTTTTGTCATAATTGAAATCACGATTATTCAAACGATTATTTGTTGCCTTTAAAAAATCCATCAAAAAAGTGACAAAAATCCATCAAAAAAGTGACAAAAATCCATCAAAAAAGTGACAAAAATCCATCAAAAAAGTGACAAAAATCCATCAAAAAAGTGACAAAAATCCATCAAAAAAGTGACAAAAATCCATCAAAAAAATGACAAAAATCCATCAAAAAAGTGACAAAAATCCATCAAAAAAGTGACAAAAATCCATCAAAAAAGTGACAAAAATCCATCAAAAAAAATGACAAAAATCCAGCAAAAAAGTGACAAAAATCCACCAAAAAAGAAAAAAAATGTGGAAAAAAATTGAAAAAAAAAAATTTGAAAAAAAAAAATGTATAATCGATTTTTTGCGATTATGCTAATTTTGTAATCGTTTACTGTTGTAATCGAAATCGTAATCGAATTTCGATTCATTGCACAGCCCTAGGAGAACCAGAGTCAGAGAGAGAGAGAGAACCAGGAGAACCAGGGTCAGAAAGGAGAAGGAGGACCAGAGGAACCAGAGTCAGAGAGAGAGAGAACCAGGAGAACCAGAGTCAGAGAGAGAGAGAACCAGGAGAACCAGAGTCAGAGAGGAGGAGGAGGAGAACCAGGAGAACCAGGAGGACCAGGTTCTTACGTCGCAGCCGCTCAGGTCCAGAGAGACCTCACTGAGGCTCGGGTTACAGCCCAGACCCAACAGCAGCGCCCTGCAGGACACAGGGGGGTACTACAGTTACTACAGGGGCGGGGCATAAAGGGGCGGGGCATGAAAAGGGGCGGGGCCTCACTTCAGCGCCTCCAGTGGCAGCTTCGTCCCCGACAGAGACACGGAGCTGAGGCTCAGGGCGGAGCTGAAGAACTGTTTGAATCCAGACGGAAGTTCCTTCAGCTTCCTACGAGAAACACACATTGTTATTATACCAGAAACACAAAATATAACAATATCATAACAGAAACTCTCATATATGATCATTATTATAACAGAAACTCTAATATATGATCATTATTATAAAAGAAACTCTCATATATGATCATTATTATAACAGAAACTCTCATATATGATCATTATTATAACAGAAACCCTCATATATGATCATTATTATAACAGAAACTCTCATATATGATCATTATTATAACAGAAACTCTCATATATGATCATTATTATAACAGAAACCCTCATATATGATCATTATTATAACAGAAACTCTCATATATGATCATTATTATAACAGAAACTCTCATATATGATCATTATTATAACAGAAACCCTCATATATGATCATTATTATAACAGAAACCCTCATATATGATCATTATTATAACAGAAACTCTAATATATGATCATTATTATAACAGAAACTCTCATATATGATCATTATTATAACAGAAACTCTCATATATGATCATTATTATAACAGAAACTCTCATATATGATCATTATTATAACAGAAACTCTCATATATGATCATTATTATAACAGAAACCCTCATATATGATCATTATTATAACAGAAACCCTCATATATGATCATTATTATAACAGAAACTCTCATATATGATCATTATTATAACAGAAACTCTCATATATGATCATTATTATAACAGAAACTCTCATATATGATCATTATTATAACAGAAACTCTCATATATGATCATTATTATAACAGAAACTCGAACATATGATCATTATTATAACAGAAACTCTCATATATGATCATTATTATAACAGAAACTCTCATATATGATCATTATTATAACAGAAACTCTCATATATGATCATTATTATAACAGAAACTCTCATATATGATCATTATTATAACAGAAACTCTCATATATGATCATTATTATAACAGAAACTCTCATATATGATCATTATTATAACAGAAACTCTCATATATGATCATTATTATAACAGAAACTCTCATATATGATCATTATTATAACAGAAACTCTCATATATGATCATTATTATAACAGAAACTCTCATATATGATCAATATTATAACAGAAACTCTCATATATGATCATTATTATAACAGAAACCCTCATATATGATCATTATTATAACAGAAACTCTCATATATGATCATTATTATAACAGAAACTCTCATATATGATCATTATTATAACAGAAACTCTCATTATTATAACAGAAACTCTCATATATGATCATTATTATAACAGAAACTCTCATATATGATCATTATTATAACAGAAACTCTCATATATGATCATTATTATAACAGAAACCCTCATATATGATCATTATTATAACAGAAACTCTCATATATGATCATTATTATAACAGAAACTCTCATATATGATCATTATATAACAGAAACCCTCATATATGATCATTATTATAACAGAAACTCTCATATATGATCATTATATAACGGAAACTCTCATATATGATCATTATTATAACAGAAACTCTCATATATGATCATTATTATAACGGAAACTCTCATATATGATCATTATTATAACAAACTCTCATATATGATCATTATTATAACGGAAACTCTCATATATGATCATTATTATAACAGAAACTCTCATATATGATCATTATTATAACAGAAACTCTCATTATTATAACAGAAACCCTCATATATGATCATTATTATAACAGAAACTCTCATTATTATAACAGAAACTGTAATATATGATCATTATTATAACAGAAACTCTCATATATGATCATTATTATAACAGAAACTCTCATATATGATCATTATTATAAAAGAAACTCTAATATATGATCATTATTATAACAGAAACTCTCATATATGATCATTATTATAACAGAAACTCTCATATATCATCATTATTATAACAGAAACTCTCATATATCATCATTATTATAACAGAAACTCTCATATATCATCATTATTATAACAGAAACTCTCATATATGATCATTATTATAACGGAAACTCTCATATATGATCATTATTATAAAAGAAACTCTCATATATGATCATTATTATAACAGAAACTCTCATATATGATCATTATTATAACAGAAACTCTCATATATGATCATTATTATAACAGAAACTCTCATATATGATCATTATTATAACAGAAACTCTCATATATGATCATTATTATAACGGAAACTCTCATATATGATCATTATTATAACAGAAACTCTCATATATGATCATTATTATAACGGAAACCCTCATATATGATCATTATTATAACAGAAACCCTCATATATGATCATTATTATAACAGAAACTCTCATATATGATCATTATTATAACAGAAACTCTCATATATGATCATTATTATAACAGAAACCCTCATATATGATCATTATTATAACAGAAACTCTCATATATGATCATTATTATAACAGAAACTCTCATATATGATCATTATTATAACAGAAACTCTCATATATGATCATTATTATAACAGAAACTCTCATATATGATCATTATATAACAGAAACCCTCATATATGATCATTATTATAACAGAAACTCTCATATATCATCATTATTATAACAGAAACTCTCATATATGATCATTATTATAACGGAAACTCTCATATATGATCATTATTATAACAGAAACTCTCATATATGATCATTATTATAACAGAAACTCTCATATATGATCATTATTATAACAGAAACCCTCATATATGATCATTATTATAACAGAAACTCTCATATATGATCATTATTATAACGGAAACTCTCATATATGATCATTATTATAACAGAAACCCTCATATATGATCATTATTATAACAG
Source organism: Gobius niger (assembly GCF_951799975.1). Taxonomy (NCBI): domain Eukaryota; kingdom Metazoa; phylum Chordata; class Actinopteri; order Gobiiformes; family Gobiidae; genus Gobius; species Gobius niger. The sequence continues at coordinate 33,140,806 of NC_136865.1, read as the reverse complement.
AAACCCTCATATATGATCATTATTATAACAGAAACTCTCATATATGATCATTATTATAACAGAAACTCTCATATATGATCATTATTATAACAGAAACTCTCATATATGATCATTATTATAACAGAAACTCTCATATATGATCATTATTATAACAGAAACTCTCATATATGATCATTATTATAACAGAAACTCTCATATATGATCATTATTATAACAGAAACTCTCATATATGATCATTATTATAACAGAAACTCTCATATATGATCATTATTATAACAGAAACTCTCATATATGATCATTATTATAACAGAAACTCTCATATATGATCATTATTATAACAGAAACTCTCATATATGATCATTATTATAACAGAAACTCTCATATATGATCATTATTATAACAGAAACCCTCATATATGATCATTATTATAACAGAAACTCTCATATATGATCATTATTATAACAGAAACACTCATATATGATCATTATTATAACAGAAACTCTCATATATGATCATTATTATAACAGAAACTCTCATATATGATCATTATATAACAGAAACCCTCATATATGATCATTATATAACAGAAACCCTCATATATGATCATTATATAACGGAAACTCTCATATATCGTCACTGACCTGTGGGAGAAGACACACTTGGACATGTTGAGGACGGACAGATGTTGGAGGCTTCCCCTGAGCAGAGACGAGCAGAGCTGAGGAGAACCAGAGACACGTTACAGTCTGTGAGGAACCACAGGGACCACGAGAAGAACCACAGGGACCATGAGAAGAACCACAGGGACAAGAAGAACCACAGGGACCACGAGAAGAACCACAGGGACCATGAGAAGAACCACAGGGACCATGAAAAGAACCACAGGGACCATGAGAAGAACCACAGGGACAAGAAGAACCACAGGGACCATGAGAAGAACCACAGGGACCATGAGAAGAACCACAGGGACAAGAAGAACCACAGGGCAAGAAGAACCACAGGGACCATGAGAAGAACCACAGGGACAAGAAGAACCACAGGGACCACGAGAAGAACCACAGGGACCATGAGAAGAACCACAGGGACAAGAAGAACCACAGGGACCACGAGAAGAACCACAGGGAACATGAGAAGAACCACAGGGACCATGAGAAGAACCACAGGGACAAGAAGAACCACAGGGACCACGAGAAGAACCACAGGGACAAGAAGAACCACAGGGACAAGAAGAACCACAGGGACCATGAGAAGAACCACAGGGACAAGAAGAACCACAGGGACCATGAGAAGAACCACAGGGACAAGAAGAACCACAGGGACCACGAGAAGAACCACAGGGACAAGAAGAACCACAGGGACAAGAAGAACCACAGGGACCATGAGAAGAACCACAGGGACCATGAGAAGAACCACAGGGACCATGAGAAGAACCACAGGGACAAGAAGAACCACAGGGACAAGAAGAACCACAGGGACCATGAGAAGAACCACAGAGACAAGAAGAACCACAGGGACAAGAAGAACCACAGGGACCATGAGAAGAACCACAGGGACAAGAAGAACCACAGGGACGAGAAGAACCACAGGGACAAGAAGAACCACAGGGACCATGAGAAGAACCACAGGGACAAGAAGAACCACAGGGACAAGAAGAACCACAGGGACCATGAGAAGAACCACAGGGACGAGAAGAACCACAGGGACAAGAAGAAATACAGGGACGAGAAGAACCACAGGGACCATGAGAAGAACCACAGGGACCATGAGAAGAACCACAGGGACCATGAGAAGAACCACAGGGACCATGAGAAGAACCACAGGGACCATGAGAAGAACCACAGGGACCATGAGAAGAACCACAGGGACCATGAGAAGAACCACAGGGACAAGAAGAACCACAGGGACCATGAGAAGAACCACAGGGACCATGAGAAGAACCACAGGGACAAGAAGAACCACAGGGACAAGAAGAACCACAGGGACAAGAAGAACCACAGGGACCATGAGAAGAACCACAGGGACCATGAGAAGAACCACAGGGACAAGAAGAACCACAGGGACCATGAGAAGAACCACAGGGACCATGAGAAGAACCACAGAGACAAGAAGAACCACAGGGACCATAAGAAGAACCACAGGGACCACGAGAAGAACCACAGGGACCACGAGAAGAACCACAGGGACCATGAAAAGAACCACAGGGACCACGAGAAGAACCACAGGGACCACGAGAAGAACCACAGGGACCATGAGAAGAACCACAGGGACAAGAAGAACCACAGGGACAAGAAGAACCACAGGGACGAGAAGAACCACAGGGACAAGAAGAACCACAGGGACAAGAAGAACCACAGGGACCACGAGAAGAACCACAGGGACCATGAGAAGAACCACAGGGACAAGAAGAACCACAGGGACAAGAAGAACCACAGGGACGAGAAGAACCACAGGGACAAGAAGAACCACAGGGACCACGAGAAGAACCACAGGGACAAGAAGAACCACAGGGACAAGAAGAACCACAGGGACCACGAGAAGAACCACAGGGACAAGAAGAACCACAGGGACCATGAGAAGAACCACAGGGACAAGAAGAACCACAGGGACAAGAAGAACCACAGGGACAAGAAGAACCACAGGGACGAGAAGAACCACAGGGACAAGAAGAACCACAGGGACAAGAAGAACCACAGGGACGAGAAGAACCACAGGGACAAGAAGAACCACAGGGACCACGAGAAGAACCACAGGGACAAGAAGAACCACAGGGACCATGAGAAGAACCACAGGGACAAGAAGAACCACAGGGACAAGAAGAACCACAGGGACAAGAAGAACCACAGGGACGAGAAGAACCACAGGGACCACGAGAAGAACCACAGGGACAAGAAGAACCACAGGGACCACGAGAAGAACCACAGGGACAAGAAGAACCACAGGGACAAGAAGAACCACAGGGACGAGAAGAACCACAGGGACAAGAAGAACCACAGGGACAAGAAGAACCACAGGGACAAGAAGAACCACAGGGAAGAGAAGAACCACAGGGACAAGAAGAACCACAGGGACAAGAAGAACCACAGGGAAGAGAAGAACCACAGGGACAAGAAGAACCACAGGGACAAGAAGAACCACAGGGACAAGAAGAACCAGAGGGACAAGAAGAACCACAGGGACAAGAAGAACCACAGGGACCACGAGAAGAACCACAGGGACCATGAGAAGAACCACAGGGACAAGAAGAACCACAGGGACCATGAGAAGAACCACAGGGACAAGAAGAACCACAGGGAACATGAGAAGAACCACAGGGACAAGAAGAACCACAGGGACGAGAAGAACCACAGGGACCATGAGAAGAACCACAGGGACCACGAGAAGAACCACAGGGACCATGAGAAGAACCACAGGGACAAGAAGAACCACAGGGACAAGAAGAACCACAGGGACGAGAAGAACCACAGGGACAAGAAGAACCACAGGGACAAGAAGAACCACAGGGACCACGAGAAGAACCACAGGGACCACGAGAAGAACCACAGGGACCACGAGAAGAACCACAGGGACCACGAGAAGAACCACAGGGACCATGAGAAGAACCACAGGGACCACGAGAAGAACCACAGGGACCACGAGAAGAACCACAGGGACCACGAGAAGAACCACAGGGACAAGAAGAACCACAGGGACAAGAAGAACCACAGGGACGAGAAGAACCACAGGGACCATGAGAAGAACCACAGGGACAAGAAGAACCACAGGGACCACGAGAAGAACCACAGGGACAAGAAGAACCACAGGGACAAGAAGAACCACAGGGACCACGAGAAGAACCACAGGGACAAGAAGAACCACAGGGACAAGAAGAACCACAGGGACCATGAGAAGAACCACAGGGACAAGAAGAACCACAGGGACCATAAGAAGAACCACAGGGACAAGAAGAACCACAGGACAAGAAGAACCACAGGGACCATAAGAAGAACCACAGGGACAAGAAGAACCACAGGACAAGAAGAACCACAGGGACAAGAAGAACCACAGGGACGAGAAGAACCACAGGGACAAGAAGAACCACAGGGACAAGAAGAACCACAGGGACCATAAGAAGAACCACAGGGACAAGAAGAACCACAGGGACAAGAAGAACCACAGGGACAAGAAGAACCAGAGGGACCATGAGAAGAACCACAGGGACAAGAAGAACCACAGGGACAAGAAGAACCACAGGGACAAGAAGAACCACAGGGACCATGAGAAGAACCACAGGGACAAGAAGAACCACAGGGACAAGAAGAACCACAGGGACCATGAGAAGAACCACAGGGACAAGAAGAACCACAGGGACAAGAAGAACCACAGGGACCACGAGAAGAACCACAGGGACAAGAAGAACCACAGGGACCACGAGAAGAACCACAGGGACAAGAAGAACCACAGGGACCATGAGAAGAACCACAGGGACCATAAGAAGAACCACAGGGACCATGAGAAGAACCACAGGGACCATGAGAAGAACCACAGTTAGAACTAAACTCATCCTGAGTCTGTGATGAAAACATTCACTGTTTCATCAGTTCATTCTTTCAACTTTAATTCATCCTTGACTTGATTCAGAAAAGTATCTAAAGTATCAATACTTTGATCAAATATCGCAGCAAAAGTATCGCGATATATTTGCAAAGCGACACATTGTCCTGTAGTAACAAAACCCCGTCCAGACGACTGCCCTTCGTGAGGCTGTAGTGTTTGTGTGAGACCTGTTCCACGGAGCAGTCGCTGTGAGAAACGTCCAGCATCTCCAGAACGTTGGCTTCACCCAGGAAACTGTGGAGCTGCTGAAGAACCAGAGGAGGAACGTGAGATCACAGGGATCACACAGAGATAGACACAGACGCATCTCGTCATAGAAGGGGGCGTGGCTTCGCTTTAGGGAAATTCAAATTTTCCCTCTTTTGAGCCATTTTCTGGTGGAATATGAACTTATTTATCACATAAATAAAGTCCAGTCTAAATCGGGTCCATATGGATATTTTCTCACAGCAGATTGTTCAGTAGAAGTGAAAAAACTGCAGTTGTAGCTAGCGCTAGCTAACCGTTAGCATTAGCCCGATGCTAACATGTAGCATTATGTTAGCATTCTCCGTTATTCATGTATTTATGGGCTGTTGAACCACTTTGCTCCTCCCCATGTCTTTGTATCTTTATTTAGTAGAAACTATTTTCATAATTCAGAATTTGTTAAAGTAGTTTTTGAATAATTAGAGAAAGTTTACTTTTTTTTTAAATTGTTTTCCCCCTTAACTGTTTTCAAACATGACCATATATGGGCGATTCCAGAGATGCGTCTGTATCTATCTGACAGATCGCTCAGACTCACCCCCAGGTCGTCGCCCCGCAGCGAGTTGGCCGACAGGTTGAGCTCCTTCAGGCTGGAGCTGATGACGGGGTTGGAGCTCAGAGACTGAAACACACTGTTCACTCCTGCAGGAAACACGGAGACACAAAAGTTTCAATGGTTCAGTTTTTGAATAAAGTCGATAGATCCTGAGACCTTTGGGGGAGAGTCCGGTTCTGCAGAGGTTCAGCCGCTTCAGGCCCAGGGGGAGTTTGGCGAGCTGCGCAGCCAGGGCCGCCGCGCCTGCGTCACATGACATCATCTCATTAACATAAACGGGGCGAATATGCAAATGAGGGGCTTGTTTTGATCGTCACCTTTGTCTTCGAGGGAGTTGTTACTGAGCGTCAGAGAGTGAAGCGCGGAGGCGGGGTTATGAGCCAGCGCCGCCGCCAACTTCTGAGCAAAGTCACTGCAACAGGGATTTCACAATAAAACAGGTGAAAACAGGAGGATTTCACAATAAAACAGGAGGATTTCAGAATAAAACCAGTGAAAACAGGAGGATTTCAGAATAAAACAGGGGGATTTCACAATAAAACAGGGGGATTTCACAATAAAACAGGAGGATTTCACAATAAAACAAGAGGATTTCAGAATAAAACAGGTGAAAACAAGAGGATTTCACAATAAAACAGGAGGATTTCAGAATAAAACAGGTGAAAACAGGAGGATTTCAGAATAAAACAGGTGAAAACAGGAGGATTTCACAATAAAACCAGTGAAAACAAGAGGATTTCACAATAAAACAGGAGGATTTCACAATAAAACAGGAGGATTTCACAATAAAACCAGTTAAAACAGGAGGATTTCAGAAGAAAACCGGTGAAAACAGGAGAATTTCAGAATAAAACTGGTGAAAACAGGAGGATTTCAGAATAAAACACTGAAAACAGGAGGATTTCAGAATAAAACTGGTGAAAACAGGAGGATTTTAGAATAAAACCAGTGAAAACAGGAGGATTTCAGAATAAAACAGGAGGATTTCACAATAAAACAGGTGAAAACAGGAGGATTTCACAATAAAACCGGTGAAAACAGGAGGATTTCAGAATAAAACAGGAGGATTTCAGAATAAAACACTGAAAACAGGAGGATTTCAGAATAAAACTGGTGAAAACAGGAGGATTTCAGAATAAAACACTGAAAACAGGAGGATTTCAGAATAAAACAGGAGGATTTCACAATGAAACAGGTGAAAACAGGAGGATTTCAGAATAAAACAGGGGGATTTCACAATAAAAGGAGGATTTCACAATAAAACAGGAGGATTTCAGAATAAAACAGGTGAAAACAGGAGGATTTCAGAATAAAACAGGTGAAAACAGGAGGATTTCACAATAAAACAGGAGGATTTCACAATAAAACCAGTGAAAACAAGAGGATTTCACAATAAAACAGGAGGATTTCACAATAAAACAGGAGGATTTCACAATAAAACCAGTTAAAACAGGAGGATTTCAGAAGAAAACCGGTGAAAACAGGAGAATTTCAGAATAAAACTGGTGAAAACAGGAGGATTTCAGAATAAAACTGGTGAAAACAGGAGGATTTTAGAATAAAACCAGTGAAAACAGGAGGATTTCAGAATAAAACAGGAGGATTTCACAATAAAACAGGTGAAAACAGGAGGATTTCAGAATAAAACAGGAGGATTTCAGAATAAAACACTGAAAACAGGAGGATTTCAGAATAAAACTGGTGAAAACAGGAGGATTTCAGAATAAAACACTGAAAACAGGAGGATTTCAGAATAAAACAGGAGGATTTCACAATGAAACAGGTGAAAACAGGAGGATTTCAGAATAAAACTGGTGAAAACAGGAGGATTTCAGAATAAAACAGGGGGATTTCACAATAAAACAGGTGAAAACAGGAGGATTTCAGAATAAAACACTGAAAACAGGAGGATTTCAGAATAAAACTGGTGAAAACAGGAGGATTTCACAATAAAACAGGTGAAAACAGGAGGATTTCAGAATAAAACACTGAAAACAGGAGGATTTCAGAATAAAACAGGAGGATTTCACAATGAAACAGGTGAAAACAGGAGGATTTCAGAATAAAACTGGTGAAAACAGGAGGATTTCAGAATAAAACAGGGGGATTTCACAATAAAACAGGTGAAAACAGGAGGATTTCAGAATAAAACACTGAAAACAGGAGGATTTCAGAATAAAACTGGTGAAAACAGAAGATTTTCAGAATAAAACCAGTTAAAACAGGAGGATTTCAGAATAAAACCGGTGAAAACAGGAAGATTTCACAATAAAACAGGGGGATTTCACAATAAAACAGGGGGATTTCACAATAAAACAGGGGGATTTCACAATAAAACAGGGGGATTTCACAATAAAACAGGGGGATTTCACAATAAAACAGGTGAAAACAGGGGGATTTCACAATAAAACAGGAGGATTTCACAATAAAAGAGGTGAAAACAGAAGATTTTCAGAATAAAACAGGTGAAAACAGGAGGATTTCAGAACAAAACCAGTTAAAACAGGAGGATTTCACAATAAAACCGGTGAAAACAGGAGGATTTCAGAATAAAACCGGTGAAAACAGAAGATTTTCAGAATAAAACAGGTGAAAACAGGAGGATTTCAGAATAAAACCGGTGAAAACAGGAGGATTTCAGAATAAAACCGGTGAAAACAGGAGGATTTCAGAATAAAACACTGAAAACTTAGGTAAATAATGTCTTTTATTGTGAAGGCCTGACCTGCTGTATATGAGGTAAATAATGTCTTTTATTGTGAAGGCCTGACCTGCTGTATATGAGGTAAATAATGTCTTTTATTGTGAAGGCCTGACCTCCTGTATATGAGGTAAATAATGTCTTTTATTGTGAAGGCCTGACCTGCTGTATATGAGGTAAATAATGTCTTTTATTGTGAAGGCCTGACCTCCTGTATATGAGGTAAATAATGTCTTTTATTGTGAAGGCCTGACCTGCTGTATATGAGGTAAATAATGTCTTTTATTGTGAAGGCCTGACCTGCTGTATATGAGGTAAATAATGTCTTTTATTGTGAAGGCCTGACCTGCTGTATATGAGGTAAATAATGTCCTTTATTGTGAAGGCCTGACCTGCTGTATATGAGGTAAATAATGTCTTTTATTGTGAAGGCCTGACCTCCTGTATATGAGGTAAATAATGTCTTTTATTGTGAAGGCCTGACCTCCTGTATATGAGGTAAATAATGTCCTTTATTGTGAAGGCCTGACCTGCTGTATATGAGGTAAATAATGTCTTTTATTGTGAAGGCCTGACCTCCTGTATATGAGGTAAATAATGTCTTTTATTGTGAAGGCCTGACCTGCTGTATATGAGGTAAATAATGTCTTTTATTGTGAAGGCCTGACCTCCTGTATATGAGGTAAATAATGTCTTTTATTGTGAAGGCCTGACCTGCTGTATATGAGGTAAATAATGTCTTTTATTGTGAAGGCCTGACCTGCTGTATATGAGGTAAATAATGTCTTTTATTGTGAAGGCCTGACCTGCTGTATATGAGGTAAATAATGTCTTTTATTGTGAAGGCCTGACCTGCTGTATATGAGGTAAATAATGTCTTTTATTGTGAAGGCCTGACCTGCTGTATATGAGGTAAATAATGTCCTTTATTGTGAAGGCCTGACCTGCTGTATATGAGGTAAATAATGTCCTTTATTGTGAAGGCCTGACCTGCTGTATATGAGGTAAATCATGTGTTTTATTGTGAAGGCCTGACCTGCTGTATATGAGGTAAATCATGTGTTTTATTGTGAAGGCCTGACCTGCTGTATATGAGGTAAATAATGTCTTTTATTGTGAAGGCCTGACCTGCTGTATATGAGGTAAATAATGTCTTTTATTGTGAAGGCCTGACCTGCTGTATATGAGGTAAATAGTGTCTTTTATTGTGAAGGCCTGACCTCCTGTATATGAGGTAAATCATGTGTTTTATTGTGAAGGCCTGACCTGCGCAGTCCAGCGTTGTCCAGCACCAGCTCCTCGAGGCGACTGGAGCGAGCGACCACACGGAGGAGCGCCTCGCTCGCCTCCGACGACTGAAACCACAACATGTAACGATAAACAACAATAATCACAATAATAAACAACAATAAACAACAATAATCATCATAATAATCTTCATAAGTCACCAGTTTGTGATCTTTCACGCAGAGTTTGATGAACCACTGGTTAAACTCCAGCGCTGAGATGATCGGGACCAGATCCCTGCAAACCAGAGCAGAAAAACATCAGCTCCATCACTGAGGTTCTTCTACAGAGGGACTATATTACATATTTTTTTGTCATTTTTTGGTCATTTTTTGTCATTTTTTTGTCATTTTATTTGTAAATATTTTGTAATTTTTATGTAATTTTTGTTCATTTTTGTTCATTTTTTTTCATTTTTTTTACTTTTTTGTAATTTTTTCAGTTTTTTTGTCTTTTGTTGCCCGTTTGTCTGTTTTTTTTTCTCATTTTTTGTTATTATTCTTTAATTTTTTTTCCATTTTGTTGTGGTTTTTGGTCATTTTTTGGTCATTTTTTTTCTCATTTGTCATTTTTCTGTAATTTTTTTCTAATTTTTTTCTTAATTTTTTTCTAATTTTTTGTATTTTTTTTGCCTTTTTTTTCATCTTTTTTTTCTTTTTTTTCATTTTTCCATTTTTTCTTTCTTTTTTTTCTCATTTTTTTTCTCATTTGTTATTTTTCTGTAAATTTTTGGTCATTTTTTTGTCATTTTTCTGTAAATTTTTTCTAAATTTTTTAAATTTTTTTTTAAAAAAAAGTCATTTTTTTGTCCGTTTTTTTGTCCGTTTTTGTCATTTTTGTGTCATTTTTTTGTAAATTTTTTTCAGTTTTTTTGTCAATTTTTTGTCAGCTTTTTTCTACAGAGGGACTATAGAGACATTGTCATTTTTTTGTGTTTTTTGTGGTCAGTTTTTTTGGGTCATTTTTTGTCATTTTGTTGTAATTTTGTTGTAATTTTTTGTCATTTTTTGTAATTTTTTTTGTCATTTTTTCTTTTTTTTTTCAGTTTTTTGTCAGTTTTTTTTATTTAAAAAAAAAAAAAAATTTTTTTTTTCTTTTTTTTTTCAATTTTTTTTCCCATTTTTTTTAATTTTTTTTTTAATTTTTTGTTTTCATTTTTTTGTCAGTTTTTTTTGTCAGTTTTTGTCATTTTTTGTAATTTTTTGTCATTAATCAACAGTAAAATAAAGTGACGATCCACAGTCTTCATCTCCTTCAGCTTCAGACTCGCCTGTTGTCCAGGTGGATGAAGTCCTGCAGCGTCAGCTCCCTCGTGTCCTGACTCAGATAAATGGTGTCCACGTCCTGAAGCAGATCAGAACTTAATAACGGGAGCAGGTCCATAAACATCTGGTGTTTGATGCCGACTCACCCACTGCACCTCGTCTCTGTACGGAAGCCCCAGGAGGTCACACACACACAGGTACTGCAGAGAGAAGCCTCCTGAAAACATATAATACAGATATAATATAATATAACAGGGTAAAGAAGTAAAGACATTCATTACCGCACGGGCCCAGCTCCGGTCTGCTGTTCCCCCACCTCTCCAGCAGGGGCGCCGCTCTCTCCGGAGGCTTCAGGCTCAGCTTCAGCAGCTTCCTGACAGACGGACTTAGCGTTTATTCGACAGACAGATATAAACAAAAATAAAAACACGTGACAGCGGCTTTTTTTTTGTCATTTTTTGGTCATTTTTTCTCATTTTTTGTAATTTTTTTGTCATTTTTTTGTCATTTTTTGGTCATTTTTTTGTCATTTTTTTTGTCATTTTTTTTGTCATTTTTTGTCATTTTTTTTGTCATTTTTTGTCATTTTTTTGTCATTTTTTGTACGTTTTTTGTCATTTTTTGTCATTTTTTTTGTCATTTTTTTTGTCATTTTTTTGTCATTTTTTGTCATTTTTTTGTCATTTTTTTGTCATTTTTTTGTCATTTTTTTGTCATTTTTTGTCAGTTTTTTGTCATTTTTTTGTCATTTTTTTGTCATTTTTTGTCAGTTTTTTGTCATTTTTTTGTCATTTTTTGTCATTTTTTGTCAGTTTTTTGTCATTTTTTTGTCATTTTTTTGTCATTTTTTTTGTCATTTTTTTTGTCATTTTTTTGTCATTTTTTGTCATTTTTTGGTCATTTTTTGTCATTTCTTTGTCATTTTTTTGTCATTTTTTGTCATTTTTTGTCATTTTTTGTCATTTTTTGTCATTTTTTTGTCCTTTTTTTTGTCATATTTTTGTCATTTTTTTTTGTCATTTTTTGTCATTTTTTTGTCATTTTTTTGTCATTTTTTGTTTTTGTCATTTTTTGGCTCACGTGGGCGGAGCTCCGGGGCAGATCCGCCGCAGACACAGGCCGATCCGAGCGATGACGTCATCTACTTCCGGCGAGCGCAGCGGCCAGACGCCACGCTCGTGCTCCAGGGCCAACTGCGGGGGGCGCCAGAGAGTCAGATCCGTGCAGAGACAGGGAGAGGCAGGAGGGGGCGACACAGAGACAGAGAGGCAGGAGGGGGCGTTACAGAGACAGGTCGATGGTAAAGCTCCGTCAGGGGAAGTGTTCTGTACCTGAGACGGGCTGTTGCTGCTCACGCCCTGCAGATCCAACAGACTGAACGACTGCTCCACCTGCAGCACAAGAATAATAATACGTGACATCGCTGTTATCAAGGCACGTTTATTTGTAGAGCACAATTCCTCCAGAGCAACGTTTGTTTTCAGACCAAAACCTTCAGCTAGGGCGGCTCAATTATTGAGAAAATAATAATCACGATTATTTTTGTCATAATTGAAATCACGATTATTCAAACGATTATTTGTTGCCTTTAAAAAAATCCACCAAAAAAGTGACAAAAATCCATCAAAAAAAGACAAAAATCCATCAAAAAAGTGACAAAAATCCATCAAAAAAGTGAGAAAAATCCATCAAAAAAGTGAGAAAAATCCATCAAAAAAGTGAGAAAAATCCATCAAAAAAAATGACAAAAATCCATAAAAAAGTGACAAAAATCCATCAAAAAAGTGACAAAAATCCATCAAAAAAATGACAAAAATCCACCAAAAAAATGACAAAAATCCATCAAAAAAATGACAAAAATCCATCAAAAAAATGACAAAAATCCATCAAAAAAGTGACAAAAATCCATAAAAAAAAGACAAAAATCCATAAAAAAAAAGACAAAAATCCATCAAAAAAAAAGACAAAAATCCATCAAAAAAATGACAAAAATCCATCAAAAAAGTGACAAAAATCCATCAAAAAAATGACAAAAATCCATCAAAAAAATGACAAAAATCCATCAAAAAAGTGACAAAAATCCATCAAAAAAAGACAAAAATCCATTAAAAAAAAGACAAAAATCCATCAAAAAAAAGACAAAAATCCATCAAAAAAGTGACAAAAATCCATCAAAAAAGTGACAAAAATCCATCAAAAAAGTGACAAAAATCCTTTAAAAAAAAGACAAAAATCCATCAAAAAAAAGACAAAAATCCATCAAAAAAGTGACAAAAATCCATCAAAAAAGTGACAAAAATCCATCAAAAAAGTGACAAAAATCCATCAAAAAAGTGACAAAAATCCATCAAAAAAGTGACAAAAATCCATCAAAAAAGTGACAAAAATCCATCAAAAAAGTGACAAAAATCCAGCAAAAAAGTGACAAAAATCCAGCAAAAAATGTGAAAAAAAAAAAGTAAAACAAAAAAATATTGCAAAAATAAAAAAAAATAAAACAATAAAAAATTATAAGCGATTTTTTGCGATTATGCTAATTTTGTCATCGTTTACTGTTGTAATCGAAATCGTAACCGAATAACCCCAGCGTCCTGAAGTAAAGTTTACTTTTAGCTCCACAAACCAGAGGAAGGAGAGGCTGAAAACTCACGGGAGCCACTTACAAACATCAGTCACTGTTTTCTTTTACTACAGACTCAACGGTCTCCTTTACACCAGGGTCTGGGTGATACTGGATCCTGATTGGCTGGTGCATTATTTTAGTCCGGTAGTTAAATTACTGGGATGTCACTCCGCTGTGGCGTCGCCATAGCAACGCCTGACACAGCTGAATCAGATAAAGGCGTAATTAGTGACTGACAGGAACGTATGAGATGGATTTAGTGTTTGCTAAATGTTTGTAGAGGAGAGTGAGCAGCTAGGTTAGCTACTGTTAATAACATATGAGCTTTACATTTCTATTGGAAACGGTTAAGGCTATTCATCATTTTCAGGCGTACATAAAATGATCCTGCATTGAAGCATCTTTGTCTGGATTAGTAAAGTCAAACATGTTAGTTTGAGTTGGGGGGGCCCAGGTGTGAGCGACTCCACCGCAGCTGTTTCCATAAACAGTTGAGCTGGTTGAGCTAGCTAGCTTTAGCTTCAGGTTAAACCTTGTAAAAGGTAAATAACTCCTGCCCACGAGTGCCGCATATCGGTGTTTCCTTCCAGGGAAAAGTGTTTTTTGTCTTTTTTTTGTTCTTTTTTTTTTCATTTTTTTCCATTTTTTTTTTCATTTTTTGTCATTTTTTGACATTTTTTGTAATTTTTTGTTTGTTTTTTGTCATTTTTTTTTCTTCATTTTTTTTCATTTTTTTGTATTTTTTTTCCATTTTTTTCCATTTTATTTTCATTTTTTTGTATTTTTTTGTCATTTTTTGTCATTTTTTTGTCATTTTTTGTCATTTATTTTTCATTTTTTCACATAAAAGTGTTTCCGGGTTAGTCCTGTTGTGTTGTGATTCTGTGCTGATGTTGTGTCGTTGAGCCTGACTGAGATCCTCGTAATAGCTGCGGAGAAAGACTCGCTCTGAGACCAGCCTTCAGTGACCGGCTCCTCGTTGTTTAGTCCTTACTTAACATTCCTCTGTCAGTGTCGAGCAGGAGTGAAGTCCATCGTCTCCGAAACGCGACAGACGTGTCTGAACGAGCCGCTCAGACGGAAAGTGTTTGTGCTGAAGTCCAGGGCGAGTTCAGACACGAGACCCTGAGGCTGCAGCAGGAGGCGGGACTTCACTGACAGGAGGCGGGACTTCACTGACAGGAGGCGGGACTTCACTGACAGGAGGCGGGACTTCACTGACAGGAGGAGGAGCCTGGACTTCACTGACAGGAGGAGGAGCCGGGACTTCACTGAGAGGAGGAGGAGCAAGGACTTCACTGACAGGAGGCGGGACTTCACTGACAGGAGGCGGGACTTCACTGAGAGGAGGCGGGACTTCACTGAGAGGAGCCAGGACTTCACTGAGAGGAGGAGGAGGCGGGACTTCACTGACATGAGGCGGGACTTCACTGACAGGAGGCGGGACTTCACTGACAGGAGGCGGGACTTCACTGACAGGAGGCGGGACTTCACTGACAGGAGCCAGGACTTCACTGACAGGAGGAGGAGCCAGGACTTCACTGACAGGAGGCGGGACTTCACTGACAGGAGGCGGGACTTCACTGACAGGAGCCAGGACTTCACTGAGAGGAGGAGGAGCCAGGACTTCACTGACAGGAGGCGGGACTTCACTGACAGGAGGAGGAGCCTGGACTTCACTGACAGGAGGAGGAGCCGGGACTTCACTGAGAGGAGGCGGGACTTCACTGACAGGAGGCGGGACTTCACTGAGAGGAGGCGGGACTTCACTGACAGGAGGCGGGACTTCACTGAGAGGAGGCGGGACTTCACTGACAGGAGCCAGGACTTCACTGAGAGGAGGAGGAGCCAGGACTTCACTGACATGAGGCGGGACTTCACTGACAGGAGGCGGGACTTCACTGACAGGAGGAGGAGCCAGGACTTCACTGACAGGAGGCGGGACTTCACTGACAGGAGGCGGGACTTCACTGAGAGGAGGAGGAGCCAGGACTTCACTGACAGGAGGAGGAGCCGGGACTTCACTGACAGGAGGCGGGACTTCACTGACAGGAGGCGGGACTTCACTGACAGGAGGCGGGACTTCACTGACAGGAGGCGGGACTTCACTGACAGGAGCCGGGACTTCACTGACAGGAGGCGGGACTTCACTGACAGGAGGAGGAGCCAGGACTTCACTGACAGGAGTCAGGACTTCACTGACAGGAGGAGGAGCCGGGACTTCACTGACAGGAGGAGGAGCCGGGACTTCACTGACAGGAGGAGGAGCCGGGACTTCACTGACAGGAGGCGGGACTTCACTGACAGGAGGAGGAGCCAGGACTTCACTGACAGGAGGAGGAGCCGGGACTTCACTGACAGGAGGCGGGACTTCACTGACAGGAGGCGGGACTTCACTGACAGGAGGAGGAGCCGGGACTTCACTGACAGGAGGAGGAGCCGGGACTTCACTGACAGGAGGCGGGACTTCACTGACAGGAGCCGGGACTTCACTGACAGGAGGAGGAGCCGGGACTTCACTGACAGGAGGAGGAGCCGGGACTTCACTGACAGGAGGAGGAGCCGGGACTTCACTGACAGGAGGAGGAGCCGGGACTTCACTGACAGGAGGCGGGACTTCACTGACAGGAGGAGGAGCCGGGACTTCACTGACAGGAGGAGGAGCCGGGACTTCACTGACAGGAGGCGGGACTTCACTGACAGGAGGCGGGACTTCACTGACAGGAGGAGGAGCCGGGACTTCACTGACAGGAGGAGGAGCCGGGACTTCACTGACAGGAGGCGGGACTTCACTGACAGGAGGCGGGACTTCACTGACAGGAGGCGGGACTTCACTGACAGGAGGCGGGACTTCACTGACAGGAGGCGGGACTTCACTGACAGGAGGCGGGACTTCACTGACAGGAGGCGGGACTTCACTGACAGGAGGCGGGACTTCACTGACAGGAGGCGGGACTTCACTGACAGGAGGAGGAGCCGGGACTTCACTGACAGGAGGCGGGACTTCACTGACAGGAGGCGGGACTTCACTGACAGGAGGCGGGACTTCACTGACAGGAGGCGGGACTTCACTGACAGGAGGCGGGACTTCACTGACAGGAGGCGGGACTTCACTGACAGGAGGCGGGACTTCACTGACAGGAGGCGGGACTTCACTGACAGGAGGCGGGACTTCACTGACAGGAGGCGGGACTTCACTGACAGGAGGCGGGACTTCACTGACAGGAGGCGGGACTTCACGGACAGGAGGCGGGACTTCACTGACAGGAGGCGGGACTTCACTGACAGGAGGCGGGACTTCACTGAGAGGAGGCGGGACTTCACTGACAGGAGGCGGGACTTCACAGACAGGAGCCGGGACTTCACTGACAGGAGGCGGGACTTCACTGACAGGAGGAGGAGCCAGGACTTCACTGACAGGAGGAGGAGTCAGGACTTCACTGACAGGAGGAGGAGCCAGGACTTCACTGACAGGAGGAGGAGCCGGGACTTCACTGACAGGAGGAGGAGGCGGGACTTCACTGACAGGAGGAGGAGCCGGGACTTCACTGACAGGAGGAGGAGGCTGGACTTCACTGACAGGAGGCGGGACTTCACTGACAGGAGGCGGGACTTCACTGACAGGAGGAGGAGCCAGGACTTCACTGACAGGAGGCGGGACTTCACTGACAGGAGGCGGGACTTCACTGACAGGAGGCGGGACTTCACTGACAGGAGGCGGGACTTCACTGACAGGAGGCGGGACTTCACTGACAGGAGGAGGAGCCAGGACTTCACTGACAGGAGGAGGAGCCAGGACTTCACTGACAGGAGGCGGGACTTCACTGACAGGAGGAGGAGCCTGGACTTCACTGACAGGAGGAGGAGCCAGGACTTCACTGACAGGAGGAGGAGCCAGGACTTCACTGACAGGAGGAGGAGCCAGGACTTCACTGACAGGAGGCGGGACTTCACTGACAGGAGGAGGAGCCATGACTTCACTGACAGGAGGCGGGACTTCACTGACAGGAGGAGGAGCCGGGACTTCACTGAGAGGAGGCGGGACTTCACTGACAGGAGGAGGAGCCATGACTTCACTGACAGGAGGCGGGACTTCACTGACAGGAGGAGGAGCCGGGACTTCACTGACAGGAGGCGGGACTTCACTGACAGGAGGAGGAGCCATGACTTCACTGACAGGAGGCGGGACTTCACTGACAGGAGGCGGGACTTCACTGACAGGAGGCGGGACTTCACTGACAGGAGGCGGGACTTCACTGACAGGAGGCGGGACTTCACTGACAGGAGGAGGCGGGACTTCACTGACAGGAGGCGGGACTTCACTGACAGAAGGAGGAGCCAGGACTTCACTGACAGGAGGAGGGACTTCACTGACAGGAGGAGGAGCCAGGACTTCACTGACAGGAGGCGGGACTTCACTGACAGGAGGAGGAGGCGGGACTTCACTGACAGGAGGCGGGACTTCACTGACAGGAGGAGGAGCCAGGACTTCACTGACAGGAGGCGGGACTTCACTGACAGGAGGAGGAGCCAGGACTTCACTGACAGGAGGAGGAGGAGCCAGGACTTCACTGACAGGAGGCGGGACTTCACTGACAGGAGGCAGGACTTCACTGACAGGAGGAGGAGCCGGGACTTCACTGACAGGAGGCGGGACTTCACTGACAGGAGGAGGAGCCAGGACTTCACTGACAGGAGGAGGAGGAGCCAGGACTTCACTGACAGGAGGCGGGACTTCACTGACAGGAGGAGGAGCCAGGACTTCACTGACAGGAGGAGGAGCCAGGACTTCACTGACAGGAGGCGGGACTTCACTGACAGGAGGCGGGACTTCACTGACAGGAGGCGGGACTTCACAGACAGGAGGCGGGACTTCACTGACAGGAGGAGGAGCCAGGACTTCACTGACAGGAGGAGGAGCCAGGACTTCACTGACAGGAGGCGGGACATCACTGACAGGAGGAGGAGCCAGGACTTCACTGACAGGAGCCAGGACTTCACTGACAGGAGGCGGGACTTCACTGACAGGAGGAGGAGGCGGGACTTCACTGACAGGAGGCGGAGGCGGGACTTCACTGACAGGAGGCGGGACTTCACTGACAGGAGGCGGGACTTCACTGACAGGAGCCGGGACTTCACTGACAGGAGGCGGGACTTCACTGACAGGAGGCGGGACTTCACTGACAGGAGGCGGGACTTCACTGACAGGAGGAGGAGCCAGGACTTCACTGACAGGAGGAGGAGCCAGGACTTCACTGACAGGAGGCGGGACTTCACTGACAGGAGGCGGGACTTCACTGACAGGAGGCGGGACTTCACTGACAGGAGGCGGGACTTCACTGACAGGAGGAGGAGCCAGGACTTCACTGACAGGAGGAGGAGCCGGGACTTCACTGACAGGAGGCGGGACTTCACTGAGAGGAGCCGGGACTTCACTGACAGGAGGCGGGACTTCACTGACAGGAGGCGGGACTTCACTGACAGGAGGCGGGACTTCACTGACAGGAGGAGGAGCCGGGACTTCACTGACAGGAGGCGGGACTTCACTGACAGGAGGCGGGACTTCACTGACAGGAGGAGGAGCCGGGACTTCACTGACAGGAGGCGGGACTTCACTGAGAGGAGGCGGGACTTCACTGACAGGAGGCGGGACTTCACTGACAGGAGGCGGGACTTCACTGACAGGAGGAGGAGCCAGGACTTCACTGACAGGAGGCGGGACTTCACTGAGAGGAGCCGGGACTTCACTGACAGGAGGCGGGACTTCACTGACAGGAGGCGGGACTTCACTGACAGGAGGCGGGACTTCACTGACAGGAGGAGGAGCCGGGACTTCACTGACAGGAGGCGGGACTTCACTGACAGGAGGCGGGACTTCACTGACAGGAGCCGGGACTTCACTGACAGGAGGCGGGACTTCACTGACAGGAGGCGGGACTTCACTGACAGGAGGAGGAGCCAGGACTTCACTGACAGGAGGAGGAGCCGGGACTTCACTGACAGGAGGCGGGACTTCACTGACAGGAGGCGGGACTTCACTGACAGGAGGCGGGACTTCACTGACAGGAGGAGGAGCCGGGACTTCACTGACAGGAGCCGGGACTTCACTGACAGGAGGAGGAGCCAGGACTTCACTGACAGGAGGCGGGACTTCACTGACAGGAGGCGGGACTTCACTGACAGGAGGAGGAGCCAGGACTTCACTGACAGGAGGAGGAGCCAGGACTTCACTGACAGGAGGCGGGACTTCACTGACAGGAGGAGGAGCCGGGACTTCACTGACAGGAGGAGGAGCCAGGACTTCACTGACAGGAGGCGGGACTTCACTGACAGGAGGAGGAGCCAGGACTTCACTGACAGGAGGCGGGACTTCACTGACAGGAGGAGGAGCCAGGACTTCACTGACAGGAGGCGGGACTTCACTGACAGGAGGCGGGACTTCACTGACAAGAGGCGGGACTTCACTGACAGGAGGAGGAGCCAGGACTTCACTGACAGGAGGCGGGACTTCACTGACAGGAGGCGGGACTTCACTGACAGGAGGCGGGACTTCACTGACAGGAGGCGGGACTTCACTGACAGGAGGAGGAGGCGGGACTTCACTGACAGGAGGCGGGACTTCACTGACAGGAGGAGGAGCCAGGACTTCACTGACAGGAGGCGGGACTTCACTGACAGGAGGCGGGACTTCACTGACATCAGGACTTCACTGACATCAGGACTTCACTGCCCCCTTGTGGGAAGTGTTATTTCCGTTTTGAGTTTCGTGTGTTTTGTCCTCTTGGTGCCTCCGTAGTTCAGTTTTGCTCCAAAAGTCAAACTCCTCCGTGTTTCAGCCTGTACTTTTATTTGTGAGTATAAATATATATGTATATATATATGTCTTAGCTGGAACTAGATAATACATTTAGTCATTTTAGCAAGATTTCAATTCGGAATTAGTAAGAAAATATTCAACGCTAATCCCACTAGCATCCCTATGGCTTTTCCCATGTAAATTAGCATCGTGCTAATCGCTGGCTAATGCGGTCGTTTCTTGAGGGTTTAGCTAATCCTAAACTACTTATTTTATATTTTCCTTCTTTGTGTTTCTGTTTATTTCTGCCCATGGTTCTGTTTTATAGACACTACTGTTTAAAATAACTTTTCTTTGAGAGCTTGAGTCAAAATATATTGTTTGAAGCAGAATAAAAATCTCAGGGCCTGAACTTTCCCTCTGCAGCAGAAACATCTCAGGGATATTTGATCTGCTTTACCCAGAATGCACCGGGGCGCAGGCTGTGGGAAACAGAGAGAGAAGCTCCGCCCTCAGATGAAGCTCCGCCCCCACACGAAACTCCGCCCCCACATGGAGCTCCATCAAAACAAGCGTCGAACTTCAGGACCGGGTCACACAAACCAGGACTAAACCAGGTCTAAACCAGGACTAAACCAGGACTAAACCAGGACTAAACCAGGACTAAACCAGGACTAAACCAGGACTAAACCAGGACTAAACCAGGACTAATCCAGGACTAAACCTGCTTTACCTAAACCAGGACTAAACACAATAAAAAGTGTTCCCTAAACGGCTCTGAGCTGCTGTTTGATGATGTGAGATCAGACGATACAGGGAACAGAGAGTCGTCTGTTCAGGAGAGAAAAAAATGATCTGGAATTTAAACAGCTGCACAAGAGAGAGAGGGGAGAGAGGGGGGGGGGGGGGGGAGAGAGGGGGAGGAGCTTCTGACCTTCACAGGGACTCGGGCCGACAGCAGGAGGAGCCGATGAGACGCCAACACCTGAAGAACCACAGGATTATTAAAGAGGCTCCTGTACTTTAGGGCAGGAAAACATCTGTAAAAACATCTGTAAACATCTGTAAAAACATCTGTAAAATGGATTTGCTTTAACCTCTTCTTCTCCAGCTCTGCTTTACCCAAATCTAAAAACTTCAATCATCCAAATAGCGACACAAACAAGGATGACAAAGCAACAAAAGAGCGACAAATCAAAGAGTGATGATTAAACTCCTGCAGTCCAGAGCTCTTTAGATTTGGGTAAAGCTGACCCGTAGAAAAGGGTTTGGTTTGTATCAGACGATTCAACAATAAGGAAACACAATGAGGAATGTAACCATTAAAGTAACTTGTAATCAGCGCTGAGTCATGTGACCCTTGGAGGCGGAGTCTCCAGATCCAACAGCGACACGAGTGGCTCAGATACATGTGGGCGTCGCCCGTCGGCGTCGCCGTAGTTACTGTCACTCACCAGGATCCTGTTCTCCACTTTGTCCTTGACCTCCAGCTGAACTCTGACCTTCAGCTCCACTTTGACCCCGCGGCCCACGGCCTCGTGCACGCTCTCTGGAAAACAGGACATGGAGTCATTGACCTTTTGAAGAAACATCTGCCCCGAGCTTTAACTTCACCTTCCTCCCCCACAGCATGACGCTGCCCCCCCCGTATGCCCCAGTGTGTATTCTGCTTTAAAGAGGGCGTGTTCTGCTTTAAAGAGGGGGTGTTCTGCTTTAAAGAGGGCGTGTTCTGCTTTAAAGAGGGCGTGTTCTGCTTTAAAGAGGGCGTGTTCTGCTTTAAAGAGGGCGTGTTCTGCTTTAAAGAGGGCGTGTTCTGCTTTAAAGAGGGGGTGTTCTGCTTTAAAGAGGGGGTGTTCTGCTTTAAAGAGGGGGTGTTCTGCTTTAAAGAGGGGGTGTTCTGCTTTAAAGAGGGGGTGTTCTGCTTTAAAGAGGGCGTGTTCTGCTTTAAAGAGGGGGTGTTCTGCTTTAAAGAGGGGGTGTTCTGCTTTAAAGAGGGCGTGTTCTGCTTTAAAGAGGGCGTGTTCTGCTTTAAAGAGGGGGTGTTCTGCTTTAAAGAGGGGGTGTTCTGCTTTAAAGAGGGCGTGTTCTGCTTTAAAGAGGGGGTGTTCTGCTTTAAAGAGGGGGTGTTCTGCTTTAAAGAGGGGGTGTTCTGCTTTAAAGAGGGGGTGTTCTGCTTTAAAGAGGGGGTGTTCTGCTTTTGTCAGGCCCATAGCACCAGTCTATATCACCCTACAATGATGACAAACCTTCTGTTGGTCTGTAAATGCAGTAAATTAGAATAACTGCCTTGTATAAAATGTCTCTCTCAAAATGGCTGTAGTGAATGGCAAAAAAATGACAAAAAAAATGACAAAAAAAATGAAAAAAAGTGACAAAAAAATGACAAAAATGTGACAAAAATGTGACAAAAATGTGACAAAAAAATGACAAAAAAACGACAAAAAAATGAGAAAAAATGAAAAAAAATGTCAAAAAATGACAAAAAAGTGGAAAAAAAGTGGGAAAAAAGTGGAAAAAAATGACAAAAAAATGACAAAAAATGACAAAAAATGACAAAAAGTGACAAAAAAGTGACAAAAAATTGCAAAAAAATGACAAAAAAATGACCAAAAAAATGACAAAAAAATGACACAAAAATGACAAAAAAGTAACAAAATAGGCCTCTGTCTCTTTAAGAACCTCTGAGCCTTTAGACACGCCCCCTCCACACGCTGTCTGTGGCATCAGTGGGGAGGGGGTTCTGCTGAGGAGCAGTGGTTGGTTACTCGGCTGGTGACCAAAGCTCGGAGGCGTCTCCAGGAGGTGGGGGCGTTCCTAGGAGGACTCAGGCAAACCTATCCCTAAAATGGCCGCCATCAGAGTTTTTACAGATTACTCAGAAATACGTGAATGTGCCAAGGCAACACTTCAGCCATGTTTTTAATGAGGGAGTGACAGAATAACAGGATGGAAAGCTAAGTTTTGTAAAAAGTAACACAGAAAATTCTCTCTCTCTCCTCTCTTCTCCTGGAATTTGACAAATAGAAATAATTTTAAAATTCTAACTGACCTAAAAAAATATCTAAGTTCATTCTGGTTTCATGTCAGAGAGAAACAAGTGTACGTGAACATCTGGTTCTCTCTGTAAAACTAAACCAGATCCTAAATCTAGGGCTGTGCAATTAATCGAAATTCGATTACGATTTCGATTACAACAGTAAACGATTACAAAATTAGCATAATCGCAAAAAATCGATTATTTTTTTTTTTCAATATATATATATTTTTTTCCACATTTTTTTTTCAAAATTTTGGATTTTTGTCTTTTTTTTGATGGATTTTTGTCACTTTTTTGATGGATTTTTGTCTTTTTTTGATGGATTTTTGTCACTTTTTTGATGGATTTTTGTCACTTTTTTGATGGATTTTTGTCACTTTTTTGATGGATTTTTGTCACTTTTTTGATGGATTTTTGTCACTTTTTTGATGGATTTTTGTCACTTTTTTGATGGATTTTTGTCTTTTTTTTAATGGATTTTTGTCACTTTTTTGATGGATTTTTGTCACTTTTTTGATGGATTTTTGTCACTTTTTTGATGGATTTTTGTCACTTTTTTAATGGATTTTTGTCACTTTTTTGATGGATTTTTGTCACTTTTTTGATGGATTTTTGTCACTTTTTTGATGGATTTTTGTCACTTTTTTGATGGATTTTTGTCACTTTTTTGATGGATTTTTGTCACTTTTTTGATGGTTTTTTGTCACTTTTTTGATGGATTTTTGTCACTTTTTTGATGGATTTTTGTCACTTTTTTGATGGATTTTTGTCTTTTTTTGCTGGATTTTTGTCTTTTTTTGCTGGATTTTTGTCTTTTTTTTGAAGGATTTTTGTCACTTTTTTGATGGATTTTTTTTAAAGGCAACAAATAATCGTTTGAATAATCGTGATTTCAATTATGACAAAAATAATCGTGATTATTATTTTTTCAATAATCGAGCCGCCCTACCTAAATCCCTCTGAGAAAATCTACTACTGCTAATGCGTCACAACAACATAAAACATTTTCCTTCATCATAACGATGTCACGAACTCCAGCAGGAGCTTCACACTGACCTGGTGAAGCTTCTGAACGTGTCTGAGGATCTGAGAGGGTTTGGTTTCTGTGGAGCCGTGAGAAACTTCACATGGAGTTATTTATATCAGAGACGCCACAAACTCCAGCTCAGACCCGGAGTCTGATCCGGAGTCTGGGTCAGAGTCACAGTTACAATTAAAGTAACAGTTACAGTTACAGTTTAAATCATGATCTTTGAACTTTATTCTTCACTTTCACGCCTTTATGACGTCAGGGCTGTGCAATTAATCCAAACTCCATCATGATTTACATTATTACACTAAACCATTATTCAATTAGCAGAATCGGAAAAGAAACGTGTTATTTTAATATTTAATTACTATTATTTTTTTTTCATTTTTTCATTTTTTTTTTTGCACTTTTTTTTTTTTTCAAATATTTTAAAATACTTTTCAATTTTTTGTTGATTTTTTTTTATTTTTATCTCAGGCCACTGGGATTATTTTCCCGTCTTATTTCACGGCCACGGCTCAGAAACAAACTGCGCCGTGTGATGATGTCATCAGGCCGCGCCGCTCACTTTACCAGGTGTGAGGACTGACCAGCAGGGGGCAGGTGTGAGGACTGACCAGCAGGGGGCAGGTGTGAGGGCTGACCAGCAGGGGGCAGGTGTGAGGGCTGGCCAGCAGGGGGCAGGTGTGAGGCCAGCAGGGGGCAGGTGTGAGGGCTGACCAGCAGGGGGCAGGTGTGAGGGCTGGCCAGCAGGGGGCAGGTGTGAGGGCAGACCAGCAGGGGGCAGGTGTGAGGGCTGACCAGCAGGGGGCAGGTGTGAGGACTGGCCAGCAGGGGGCAGGTGTGAGGGCAGCAAATTTTTGGATTTTTGTCACTTTTTCTGCTGGATTTTTGTCTTTTTATTGATGGATTTTTGTCTTTTTTCTGCTGGATTTTTGTCACTTTTTTGATGGATTTTTGTCACTTTTTTGCTGGATTTTTGTCACTTTTTTGCTGGATTTTTGTCACTTTTTTGATGGATTTTTGTCACTTTTTCTGCTGGATTTTTGTCACTTTTTTGATGGATTTTTGTCACTTTTTTGATGGATTTTTGTCACTTTTTTGCTGGATTTTTGTCACTTTTTTGATGGATTTTTGTCACTTTTTTGATGGATTTTTGTCACTTTTTTGCTGGATTTTTGTCACTTTTTCTGCTGGATTTTTGTAATTTTTTGATGGATTTTTGTAATTTTTTTGCTGGATTTTTGTCACTTTTTTGCTGGATTTTTGTCTTTTTTCTGATGGATTTTTGTCACTTTTTTGATGGATTTTTGTCACTTTTTTGCTGGATTTTTGTCACTTTTCTGCTGGATTTTTGTAATTTTTTGATGGATTTTTGTAATTTTTTTGCTGGATTTTTGTCACTTTTTTGCTGGATTTTTGTCACTTTTTTGATGGATTTTTGTCACTTTTTTGCTGGATTTTTGTCACTTTTTTGATGGATTTTTGTCACTTTTTTGCTGGATTTTTGTCACTTTTTTGATGGATTTTTGTCACTTTTTTGCTGGATTTTTGTCACTTTTTTGATGGATTTTTGTCACTTTTTTGATGGATTTTTGTCACTTTTTTGCTGGATTTTTGTCACTTTTTTGCTGGATTTTTGTCACTTTTTTGATGGATTTTTGTCACTTTTTTCAGGGGGCAGGTGTGAAACAGAGACTTCTCCTTAATCGTTTGGTTTGGTTTGTTTATCAGCTCACAGGCCTGTCTGTCTGCAGGAGGGAACCGGCCAAAACATGTACAATAGACGACGAGGACACGACACAAACACAGGACAAAACATGTACAATAGACGACGAGGACACGACACAAATCAACGACAACAGAGACAGAAACTTCTCCCACAGATCTGAGCAGAGACACTACAGTCACACGAGACACTGTTTCCACTTCACTCTCTTTGAAAAGTATCAGTAGTAAAAGTAGAAGTATCTGTAGTATGAGTATCTGTAGTATGAGTATCTGTAGTATGAGTATAAGTATGGAGAGTATTTGTGTTTCCTTGAGTGACTGAGCTCAGAGGAATGTCCCGCCCCCGCTCTGCTCCGATAAGGAAGTGCTCAGGTAACAGCCCCAGGACACACAAATATGGATACTACAAATACTGTGATGTACTGCTAGTACTACTGCAACTGTACTGCAACTGTACTGCAACTGTACTGCAACTGTACTGCAACTGTACTGCAACTATACTGCAAATACTACTACTGAGGTTATGAGTGTTTTTCTTTGATTTGTTTTTCAGTTTGAGGCTCATTTCTGTTTAGATTTAGAAAGAAACTATTACAAGTACTACTGCGAATACTGAAAATACTACTACACATACTCTAAATACTGCTACTGCAACTGCCAATACTAGGATTATACTCTCCATCCTCAGGAGAATGTGAAACTCCTGCAAATACTTGTACAACTTCTCCTCCTGTGACTTTATATGGAGTTGTCTCCCTCTGAAGCCACAGCTGCCCTGGGGCTGTGTGCCGGCCTGTGCCTGCTCCGCCCCTGCACATCCCCTCTGTCTCCCCCCATGCCCCCCCTCACTCACCCTGCAGCTCCGCGGGGAGGTCCTGCTCCTCCATGGTTCAGCGGGGGCTCACGGCAGCTGAGCCCGCCCTGTAGAGCTGCAGAGGCGGGTAAACTCCCAGTGAGGGGTCGGTGGTGGAGCTCCGGTGTTTGCGGCTCTCTCCCCCTCTCTGAGCCCGCCCTGAGGTGCAGTAAACCCGGGTAAACTCCCAGTGGCAGGTCGGTGGTGGAGCTCCGGGGGGCACTCTCCTCTCTGAATCCGCCCTGAGGTGCAGTAAACCCGGGTAAACTCCAGTGGAAGGTCGGTGGTGGAGCTCCGGTTCTCCGGGGGGCTCTCTCCTCTCTGAATCCGCCCTGAGGTGCACTAAACCCGGGTAAACTCCTCTGAAGTGTCGGTAAAGCTCCGGTTCTCTCGGAGCTCAAACCAAAGGTGTCCCGTTGTCTCTCACGTACCGTGCGTCAAGGTGTGCCGCGCGCGCTACCTGTGTCCGCCTTGCGCGCGCGCGGCCACGGTCTCGTGCACGCGCCGCGGCGGAATGTGCCCGCGGTGCGCGCTCACGGAGGGGTCAGGCCTGAAGAAGCCCTCCTGAGAAAGTGAGTTTTTCTGTGGAGTCCCAGCGCGTGCATGGCTCACACACATGCACGGGCGCACACACGCACACACGCACACACACGCACACACACACGCACACATACACACACGCACACACGCACACACACACACACACACACACACACGCACACGCACGCACACACACACACACACGCACACACACACACGCACACGCACACACACACGCACACACACGCACACACACACGCACACGCACACACACACACACACACACACACACACACACACACACACACACACGCACACGCACACGCACACGCACACACACACTGACAGAGTTCAGTTCCCACGTGTCTGACTCTGTGGAGCACGAGCGCGCACCGCCCTCTGGTGGACACAACTCAAACGTACAAGCCCCGCCTTTAACCGAGCTTCTCTCCAGTTCGGCTTTATTCAAATCTAAAAGTCTCTCACCTGGAGTTTACAGCATCAGTTGAAACTTCTGTAAGGAAAGGTTTTAGTTTGGTCTGAAGACGGAGCTGGAAAAAGCCCCACAGCAGTGACGGGTCAGTGATGGACTGAGACGGTCATGTATGACCACAGAAGGTCATGTATGACCACAGAAGGTCATGTATGACCACAGAAGGCACATGTTACATAGAACATACTGTCTACATCAGGGGCAACGTCAGGCCCGGGGGCCAAATTCGGTCCTCCAGCATAAAACCTTTGGTCCTCAAGAGAATTTTGAAGAAACATTTATTCATAAATTAGAGACATGAAAAAGACTCTAAAATGTGGAAAATACTGTAAACATTTTCACATTTCCCAGAAAAACTCACCATTAGGTCATGTATTTTGTGCAAAACTAGAAAAAGGTGCTTTACTTTGGGCTACAGTTGTGAGTTTCGGCCCTTGGTGTTTTGGCAATGAAGAAAATCGGCCTCCATGACACAAACTTACCGACCCCTGGTCTACGTGATCAAAGAGACACATCCGTCCCACACATGCAGCTTTAGAACATTCCTGAGCTGAGGGCTGGTATGATTATCTCAACATCTGTCCTGAAGCTTCAGTAAGGGATGATGTGGAGAACGCTGGTCAGGGTGAACCTGCTCCGTCCTGAAGGTTCTTCTTTCCCCATAATGACCAGCGTTCTAAACATGATCCGTTTATTATTCGGCCATTTCCCAACTGACCACACAACATAAACTTCAGACACGGTTATGAAGGCCCACGTTTTATTTAATGACTTATGGCTAGGCTAGTAGCAGCAAGGCTAGCAGCTAGCCTAGCTTCTTAGCTGGAATGGCGGTGAATCTCTGGGTTGAAAGTGGGACTCACGTTAGCTTCTCTCACAGTGACGGGACAGAGACAGTGTCCACGACTACATACGTGTGGAGCGATGTGAAAGACCTGTATCACCAACTCCATCGCCACGGGCAACGGTCGCCATGGGCAGCGGTCAACATGTTTTCAGAGCTCCTCTATCAGAAAATAATGACCGGTAGAACATTGGAAAATCCCATTCAAGTCAATGGAGCTTCTGCTTAAGCTGTGAAGAGCCGTATGATAAAATAAGATAAGAGCCTTTATTGATCTCACAATGGAGAAGCTGACCTGGGCTCGGTATATTATTAAATATATATAATTCTATATATAATTCTATATAATGATATAGTAAACTGTGGCTGAGCGTCTCCCGGTGTCTGGGTCGAAGTGAAGGTCTGTGATGTGGGAGGAGACTGGACTTCTGAAGGCAGTAGAGGTGCAGGGGGTAGAGCAGGTCGTCTCGTGATGGGAAGGTCGCGGGTTCGAGTCCTGCCTCCTGAAGGTGCACACGGGTGTCTGAGTAAGAGTTCTCCCATGTTGAACCTTAACACCAGCTTTGCTCTGCACATGACACAGTATTATATTAGTATATATAAGTATGTATATTAACCCTCGTGTCGTCATATGGAGATTTTCGTACATTTGAAGTGGCAAGGCAAGGCAAGGCAAGTTTATTTGTAGAGCACAATTCATACACAAGGCAATTCAAAGTGCTTCACAGTTGAAAACAAATAGAATCAATAAAAACATCAACATAAAATTAATCAATTACAGTAAAAGGCGAGAGTGCAGATAAATACTTTCAGTCATATGCATTGGTAAAAAGAACTGTTTTCAGCCTGGATTTGAACATTGTCAGAGTTGAGGCCTGTCTCACATCCTCGTGAAGACTGTTCCAGATTTTAGCTGCATGAAACTGTGCATTCTGTCTGTGTTGATACTTGAGACGTGGATTTCTGCAGAAAATCTTCTTCCAGTGTTTGTTTTTCTCTCAGGTCTTTTATTTTGGAGCATTTTCTACACGTTCACCCCCCAGTGCACAGACATGTACAGGCTTTTCAAACTGCTGTAAAATCTACATTTCTCTATATTTGTTTCCACTTCTTTTGCATAAATCACATGAGCTCCTTGAAACTTTTCCAAAACTACCAAACATGATTTTAACCCTTAAAATCCCAGTTTCAAAACTTAGAACTGAAAAAATTGTACAAAAGTGGAATAGGCGGCGTTCACGATTTAGAATGTGATGATGTCACGTGAACGCTGCCTATTATATTTAATAATAATAACACAGAGAGCTGAGGCTGAGTCTGTTTCCAGAGCTGTTTGTGTCACACATGAAGTGAAATGGATTTAATGACATTTATAGTGTTTCTGTATTGGATGATTGTTTGTGTGGAAATGTCAGCGGCTGGAACAGACTTACACGTGTCCTCGCTGAGCACGAGCAGCGACACCGGCTGAACCTCATCCACCAACATCACTCCAGGTTTACTTTAATGAGGTACGTGTAAAACTGAAACACACACAATACAGCAACATGACTGCAGAGCAGGAAGTAAATGACACAACACAACACAACACAACACAACACAACACAACACATGTCATCGACTCCAAAATAAAATATGCAAATGCAGAAGATGAACTCATTACTTACAGACGTTCTGCTCTTCTGACTGGGCCCGTTCAGACGGACTTGCAGTGCTCATTCTCACCACAAGGTGACCTCATTGCGCAACAAATAAAACAAACTGATTCCATTATACATGTTTTTCTTTGCTCTTCCAGAGCCGTTTGAAACTTCACTTTTTACAAAGTCAGCGTTTCATTTGGAAGAAAAGGAGTGAATTTGAACATTTTGACTGAGTTTCATCAGATTGGAGCTCATTCCCAGTGTCGGCACATGAACAAAATCACTGTATTTTCTCCTGTTGAATATAATGGAAATGAGGCTTTTCCAAAGGATTTACCCTGAAAACTGAAACTTTTAAATCTCACTGAAATACGGCACAAAATCACTCACTCTGTGATGAGTTTTTTGTGCTAAAATCTGAATGATCAGCTGAAAGTGACCTCGACACACAAAGAAACGTGGACAAAGAGCTGCCGTCTGGATTTATTCTCCTGTTTCCTCAGGTTTATAAACCTGGGCCTCGTTTTCTGCTTCAAAACTACCCACTGACTGTGACTAAACATTACTGTGGATAAATCACTTGTTACTTTTATAATATTCATATATAACTAATCCTGTAGTTTCCCCTGGGCTTCAGTATGAGCTGACTGAAGATACAGCGTCTGTTACAATGTTAGAAAAGTGGAAAAGTCTGAAATGCAGTGAAAATGTGAAGTTCAGCTCCTTTTCTTCCAAATGAAACGCTGACATCACAGATATGAGACTTTTTCCTGTATTACAGTGAGATTTAAAATGTGAAGTTTGATGTGAGAAAAGTCCAGGTTCTGCCATGGCTCCATTATATCCTCATGGGAAAATAACAGGATTTCATTGATCTGGACGACAGGAACAAGGTCCAAACTGAAGAAATACAGTCAAAATGTCAAACCTGACTCTTGTTCTTCCAAATGAAACGCTGACATTATAAATATATGACTTTTATACAGAGACAGGAGAGCAAAGAATGTTTATTATTCAGAAAATATTCATGTTTTTTAGTTAGACATTTTTCAAAGTTTACATAATGAAACTGGCAAAGGGTTAAAATCCATAAAATTATTGAATGTTTGGTAATTTTGGAAAGACATGAAGTCGTTCAAGGGATTTAAGCAAAAAAATGAAAAAAGATGAAAGTGTGTGTTTTTTATAGCATTTTTGAAAAGCGTGTACAATTTTGTACACAAGGGTGACATTCATCATACATGACATTCATCATACAAGTTTCAAGTTTCAAGTGTAATGGTTTTGTAAAGCCCAATATCACAACAGAAGTTTCCTCACAGCTGCACCAAACATCAAGGCAATAAAACAGAGCAATAAATATGACAATTAAAAGTTCAGGTGAATCCAGGCAAATATAACGTCCAATAGGAGGAGTAGGTATATTACTGCAGTATTGCAGTACCTTACTTGTAGGAGATTAGTCCAAAAGTGCGGTGCGCAACAGGCAGGAAGGGAAAAGGTTAATGGAGGAGTTGGGTCGGTTCTGGTGGTCCGACTGGCATGACCGGGCAGCTGTGACGCGAAGTGTTGCTGGGCTGCGGTGAGTCGGACCTTTGGCTCTGACCCTCAGCCTGAAGTAAAGCTCTGACCCTGAAGTAAAGCTCTGACCCTGAAGTAAAGCTCTGACCCTGAAGTAAAGCTCTGACTCTCAGCCTGAAGTAAAGCTCTGACCCTGAAGTAAAGCTCTGACCCTCAGCCTGAAGTAAAGCTCTGACCCTGAAGTAAAGCTCTGACCCTCAGCCTGAAGTAAAGCTCTGACCCTGAAGTAAAGCTCTGACCCTCAGCCTGAAGTAAAGCTCTGACCCACAGCCTGAAGTAAAGCTCTGACCCTCAGCCTGAAGTAAAGCTCTGACCCACAGCCTGAAGTAAAGCTCTGACCCTCAGCCTGAAGTAAAGCTCTGACTCTCAGCCTGAAGTAAAGCTCTGACCCTCAGCCTGAAGTAAAGCTCTGACCCTGAAGTAAAGCTCTGACCCACAGCCTGAAGTAAAGCTCTGACCCACAGCCTGAAGTAAAGCTCTGACCCACAGCCTGAAGTAAAGCTCTGACCCTCAGCCTGAAGTAAAGCTCTGACTCTCAGCCTGAAGTAAAGCTCTGACTCTCAGCCTGAAGTAAAGCTCTGACTCTCAGCCTGAAGTAAAGCTCTGACCCTGAAGTAAAGCTCTGACCCTGAAGTAAAGCTCTGACCCACAGCCTGAAGTAAAGCTCTGACCCTCAGCCTGAAGTAAAGCTCTGACCCTGAAGTAAAGCTCTGACCCTCAGCCTGAAGTAAAGCTCTGACCCTCAGCCTGAAGTAAAGCTCTGACCCACAGCCTGAAGTAAAGCTCTGACTCTCAGCCTGAAGTAAAGCTCTGACCCACAGCCTGAAGTAAAGCTCTGACCCTCAGCCTGAAGTAAAGCTCTGACCCACAGCCTGAAGTAAAGCTCTGACCCTCAGCCTGAAGTAAAGCTCTGACTCTCAGCCTGAAGTAAAGCTCTGACTCTCAGCCTGAAGTAAAGCTCTGACCCTGAAGTAAAGCTCTGACCCTGAAGTAAAGCTCTGACCCACAGCCTGAAGTAAAGCTCTGACCCACAGCCTGAAGTAAAGCTCTGACCCTCAGCCTGAAGTAAAGCTCTGACCCACAGCCTGAAGTAAAGCTCTGACCCACAGCCTGAAGTAAAGCTCTGACCCTCAGCCTGAAGTAAAGCTCTGACTCTCAGCCTGAAGTAAAGCTCTGACCCACAGCCTGAAGTAAAGCTCTGACTCTCAGCCTGAAGTAAAGCTCTGACCCTGAAGTAAAGCTCTGACCCTGAAGTAAAGCTCTGACCCTCAGCCTGAAGTAAAGCTCTGACCCTCAGCCTGAAGTAAAGCTCTGACCCACAGCCTGAAGTAAAGCTCTGACCCTGAAGTAAAGCTCTGACCCTCAGCCTGAAGTAAAGCTCTGACCCTCAGCCTGAAGTAAAGCTCTGACTCTCAGCCTGAAGTAAAGCTCTGACTCTCAGCCTGAAGTAAAGCTCTGACCCTGAAGTAAAGCTCTGACCCTGAAGTAAAGCTCTGACCCACAGCCTGAAGTAAAGCTCTGACCCTCAGCCTGAAGTAAAGCTCTGACCCTCAGCCTGAAGTAAAGCTCTGACCCTCAGCCTGAAGTAAAGCTCTGACCCTCAGCCTGAAGTAAAGCTCTGACCCTCAGCCTGAAGTAAAGCTCTGACCCACAGCCTGAAGTAAAGCTCTGACCCTCAGCCTGAAGTAAAGCTCTGACCCTGAAGTAAAGCTCTGACCCTGAAGTAAAGCTCTGACCCACAGCCTGAAGTAAAGCTCTGACCCTGAAGTAAAGCTCTGACCCTGAAGTAAAGCTCTGACCCTGAAATAAAGCTCTGACCCACAGCCTGAAGTAAAGCTCTGACCCTCAGCCTGAAGTAAAGCTCTGACTCTCAGCCTGAAGTAAAGCTCTGACTCTCAGCCTGAAGTAAAGCTCTGACCCTGAAGTAAAGCTCTGACCCTGAAGTAAAGCTCTGACCCTGAAATAAAGCTCTGACCCTCAGCCTGAAGTAAAGCTCTGACCCTGAAGTAAAGCTCTGACCCTGAAGTAAAGCTCTGACCCTCAGCCTGAAGTAAAGCTCTGACCCTGAAATAAAGCTCTGACCCTCAGCCTGAAGTAAAGCTCTGACCCACAGCCTGAAGTAAAGCTCTGACCCACAGCCTGAAGTAAAGCTCTGACTCTCAGCCTGAAGTAAAGCTCTGACCCTCAGCCTGAAGTAAAGCTCTGACCCTGAAGTAAAGCTCTGACCCACAGCCTGAAGTAAAGCTCTGACCCACAGCCTGAAGTAAAGCTCTGACCCACAGCCTGAAGTAAAGCTCTGACCCTCAGCCTGAAGTAAAGCTCTGACTCTCAGCCTGAAGTAAAGCTCTGACTCTCAGCCTGAAGTAAAGCTCTGACCCTGAAGTAAAGCTCTGACCCTGAAGTAAAGCTCTGACCCACAGCCTGAAGTAAAGCTCTGACCCTCAGCCTGAAGTAAAGCTCTGACTCTCAGCCTGAAGTAAAGCTCTGACTCTCAGCCTGAAGTAAAGCTCTGACCCTGAAGTAAAGCTCTGACCCTGAAATAAAGCTCTGACCCTCAGCCTGAAGTAAAGCTCTGACCCACAGCCTGAAGTAAAGCTCTGACCCACAGCCTGAAGTAAAGCTCTGACCCTCAGCCTGAAGTAAAGCTCTGACCCACAGCCTGAAGTAAAGCTCTGACTCTCAGCCTGAAGTAAAGCTCTGACCCTGAAGTAAAGCTCTGACCCTGAAGTAAAGCTCTGACCCTCAGCCTGAAGTAAAGCTCTGACCCTCAGCCTGAAGTAAAGCTCTGACCCACAGCCTGAAGTAAAGCTCTGACCCTGAAGTAAAGCTCTGACCCTCAGCCTGAAGTAAAGCTCTGACCCTCAGCCTGAAGTAAAGCTCTGACTCTCAGCCTGAAGTAAAGCTCTGACTCTCAGCCTGAAGTAAAGCTCTGACCCTGAAGTAAAGCTCTGACCCTGAAGTAAAGCTCTGACCCACAGCCTGAAGTAAAGCTCTGACCCTGAAGTAAAGCTCTGACCCTCAGCCTGAAGTAAAGCTCTGACCCTGAAATAAAGCTCTGACCCTGAAGTAAAGCTCTGACCCTGAAGTAAAGCTCTGACCCTCAGCCTGAAGTAAAGCTCTGACCCACAGCCTGAAGTAAAGCTCTGACCCTCAGCCTGAAGTAAAGCTCTGACCCACAGCCTGAAGTAAAGCTCTGACTCTCAGCCTGAAGTAAAGCTCTGACCCTCAGCCTGAAGTAAAGCTCTGACCCTCAGCCTGAAGTAAAGCTCTGACCCTCAGCCTGAAGTAAAGCTCTGACCCTCAGCCTGAAGTAAAGCTCTGACCCTCAGCCTGAAGTAAAGCTCTGACCCACAGCCTGAAGTAAAGCTCTGACTCTCAGCCTGAAGTAAAGCTCTGACTCTCAGCCTGAAGTAAAGCTCTGACCCTCAGCCTGAAGTAAAGCTCTGACCCTGAAGTAAAGCTCTGACCCTCAGCCTGAAGTAAAGCTCTGACCCACAGCCTGAAGTAAAGCTCTGACCCACAGCCTGAAGTAAAGCTCTGACCCTGAAGTAAAGCTCTGACCCTCAGCCTGAAGTAAAGCTCTGACCCTGAAGTAAAGCTCTGACCCTGAAGTAAAGCTCTGACCCACAGCCTGAAGTAAAGCTCTGACTCTCAGCCTGAAGTAAAGCTCTGACCCTGAAGTAAAGCTCTGACCCTCAGCCTGAAGTAAAGCTCTGACCCTGAAGTAAAGCTCTGACTCTCAGCCTGAAGTAAAGCTCTAACCCTGAAGTAAAGCTCTGACCCACAGCCTGAAGTAAAGCTCTGACCCTGAAGTAAAGCTCTGACTCTCAGCCTGAAGTAAAGCTCTGACCCTGAAGTAAAGCTCTGACTCTCAGCCTGAAGTAAAGCTCTGACCCTGAAGTAAAGCTCTGACCCTCAGCCTGAAGTAAAGCTCTGACCCTCAGCCTGAAGTAAAGCTCTGACCCTGAAGTAAAGCTCTGACCCTCAGCCTGAAGTAAAGCTCTGACCCTGAAGTAAAGCTCTGACTCTCAGCCTGAAGTAAAGCTCTAACCCTGAAGTAAAGCTGCCTCAGGAGAAACACTGCTGTGTCTGCAGTGAACTGACTTTATAATGAACTGATCTTATAATGAACTGACTTTATAATGAACTGATTTTATTATGAATTGATTTTATTGTGTACATTGCTGGGCAAATGTGTTAGAATGTATGAGCAAGCCAAAGGCACATTTCTGCCATCATTGTGCATGGTAGACAATAAAGTTTTTTCTATTCTATTCTATACAATACTTAATTTATCTGTAGTCTGTTCATCACTATTCACATGGTGTCTCCTGCCCCGGTGCAGCTGTGAGGCCACTTCTGTTGTGATATTGGGCTGTACAAAACCATTAAACTTGAACTTGAAACGTAATCAGGCCGTCTGCAGATGATGTCTCACAGACACATTTGGAGAAAAAGGTTTTAGCCTCTGAACCCTTTAGTTGTACCTCAATCTACAAACATGCTGGAAAAACAATCAGTTTTGTCGGTCTTAGCTTTCAAATGGGCTGTAAGCTCTTGACAGAGAGTTCAGTTGTTCATGAGGAAACAGTCTCAAACTTCTGACGTGTATTTGGTTTATTATAATATGATTATGTCAAAGCGGATCCTTTTCAGTGGAAACAAAAGACTGGATTCAAACATCTGTTTTTATTTCATGGCACAAAGGTCAAGGTTTATTTACAGCACATTTAAAAACAGACAAAGTGCTTTTCATTTTCACTGCAAAGATACAGACACACAAAAAACACATGACTTCAACAATGCACAAAATAAAAACTGCAGCAAAATCAAACGTCTGGATTAAACGACAACAACCACTTGAAATTGTCACAGTGGAGGCCGTTCTGATCTCCAGAGGCAGAGAGTTCCAGAGGCAGAGCGTTCCAGAGGCAGAGTTCCAGAGGCAGAGCTCCAGAGGCAGAGTTCCAGAGGCAGAGCTCCAGAGGCAGAGAGTTCCAGAGGCAGAGAGTTCCAGAGGCAGAGTTCCAGAGGCAGAGCTCCAGATGCAGAGAGCTCCAGAGGTAGAGAGCTCCAGAGGCAGAGTTCCAGAGGCAGAGCTCCAGAGGCAGAGCTCCAGAGGCAGAGAGCTCCAGAGGCAGAGCTCCAGAGGCAGAGAGTTCCAGAGGCAGAGCGTTCCAGAGGCAGAGCTCCAGAGGCAGAGCTCCAGAGGCAGAGAGTTCCAGAGGCAGAGAGTTCCAGAGGCAGAGCTCCAGAGGCAGAGCTCCAGAGGCAGAGAGCTCCAGAGGCAGAGAGTTCCAGAGGCAGAGCTCCAGAGGCAGAGAGTTCCAGAGGCAGAGAGTTCCAGAGGCAGAGCTCCAGAGGCAGAGAGTTCCAGAGGCAGAGAGTTCCAGAGGCAGAGCTCCAGAGGCAGAGCTCCAGAGGCAGAGAGTTCCAGAGGCAGAGAGTTCCAGAGGCAGAGCTCCAGAGGCAGAGAGTTCCAGAGGCAGAGCTCCAGAGGCAGAGAGTTCCAGAGGCAGAGAGTTCCAGAGGCAGAGCTCCAGAGGCAGAGCTCCAGAGGCAGAGAGCTCCAGAGGCAGAGCGTTCCAGAGGCAGAGAGTTCCAGAGGCAGAGCTCCAGAGGCAGAGTTCCAGAGGCAGAGTTCCAGAGGCAGAGTTCCAGAGGCAGAGCTCCAGAGGCAGAGTTCCAGAGGCAGAGCTCCAGAGGCAGAGCTCCAGAGGCAGAGAGTTCCAGAGGCAGAGCTCCAGAGGCAGAGAGTTCCAGAGGCAGAGCTCCAGAGGCAGAGAGTTCCAGAGGCAGAGAGTTCCAGAGGCAGAGTTCCAGAGGCAGAGTTCCAGAGGCAGAGAGTTCCAGAGGCAGAGCTCCAGAGGCAGAGAGTTCCAGAGGCAGAGTTCCAGAGGCAGAGAGTTCCAGAGGCAGAGAGCTCCAGAGGCAGAGCGTTCCAGAGGCAGAGAGTTCCAGAGGCAGAGTTCCAGAGGCAGAGAGCTCCAGAGGCAGAGAGTTCCAGAGGCAGAGAGTTCCAGAGGCAGAGAGTTCCAGAGGCAGAGAGTTCCAGAGGCAGAGCTCCAGAGGCAGAGAGTTCCAGAGGCAGAGAGCTCCAGAGGCAGAGAGTTCCAGAGGCAGAGTTCCAGAGGCAGAGTTCCAGAGGCAGAGAGCTCCAGAGGCAGAGAGTTCCAGAGGCAGAGTTCCAGAGGCAGAGTTCCAGAGGCAGAGTTCCAGAGGCAGAGAGTTCCAGAGGCAGAGCTCCAGAGGCAGAGAGTTCCAGAGGCAGAGAGCTCCAGAGGCAGAGAGTTCCAGAGGCAGAGTTCCAGAGGCAGAGTTCCAGAGGCAGAGAGCTC
Source organism: Gobius niger (assembly GCF_951799975.1). Classification (NCBI taxonomy): domain Eukaryota; kingdom Metazoa; phylum Chordata; class Actinopteri; order Gobiiformes; family Gobiidae; genus Gobius; species Gobius niger. The sequence goes on along the minus strand of NC_136865.1, from coordinate 33,102,646 downwards.
CAGAGGCAGAGAGTTCCAGAGGCAGAGCTCCAGAGGCAGAGCTCCAGAGGCAGAGCTCCAGAGGCAGAGCTCCAGAGGCAGAGCTCCAGAGGCAGAGCTCCAGAGGCAGAGCTCCAGAGGCAGAGAGTTCCAGAGGCAGAGCTCCAGAGGCAGAGTTCCAGAGGCAGAGAGTTACAGAGGCAGAGAGTTCCAGAGGCAGAGCTCCAGAGGCAGAGTTCCAGAGGCAGAGCTCCAGAGGCAGAGAGTTCCAGAGGCAGAGTTCCAGAGGCAGAGAGTTCCAGAGGCAGAGTTCCAGAGGCAGAGTTCCAGAGGCAGAGAGTTCCAGAGGCAGAGTTCCAGAGGCAGAGTTCCAGAGGCAGAGCTCCAGAGGCAGAGAGTTCCAGAGGCAGAGAGTTCCAGAGGCAGAGTTCCAGAGGCAGAGCTCCAGAGGCAGAGAGTTCCAGAGGCAGAGCTCCAGAGGCAGAGCTCCAGAGGCAGAGAGTTCCAGAGGCAGAGCTCCAGAGGCAGAGAGTTCCAGAGGAAGAGCTCCAGAGGCAGAGAGTTCCAGAGGCAGAGAGTTCCAGAGGCAGAGCTCCAGAGGCAGAGAGAGGCTCTGTCAGTGAAAAGTTCAGGACCAGGTCTTTAGATAATCTCCTCCTGTGTGTGCGGCAGCTCTGGTCCTCCACCTGGTTCTCCTCCTGGTCCTCCTCCTGGTTCTCCTCCTGGTTCTCCTCCTGGTCCTCCTCCTCCTGGTCCTCCTCCTGGTCCTCCTACTCCTGGTTCTCCTGGAGGAGGACCCTCTGAACACAGTCCAGACTCTCCTCTCTCGGGTCCCTCTGAGCTCTCACAGGAAAGAGCCGCGGCAGAAGCAGAAGCTTCCAGGACGCCATCTGAGGAGAAGGACACCATCAACATCTGCTCCATTTACCTGAACCTCTTGAACCGGACACATTGTCTCCAGTTTGGCTTTACCCAAATCTAGAAGCTTCCGGAAAAAAGCCTCAAATGAAAGAGTGAAGAAACCATGACAAAAAAGATGTGATGAAAATGCATCAAAAACGTTTCAAAACAAAAAGATCAAAGATGTAAATGACTCTTGTAGGCCTTAGCTTTCAAATGAGGCTCTGTCCTATACGGAGCCCTGGAATCAGACAGACACATGTGAGGGGTGAAAATATATAGAAGAAGATATATAAGAAATATAAAAACGCAAAAAAAAAAACTTCACACCACAAATTATCTCGGGGGACTTGAAAATAATCACGGGCTAAAAAAGACATTTGAAACAAAAAATGTTTTTAAAGCAGTACTAAGTAACTCTTCCCCCTAGAGGCCATAAGTGCAACTGCAGGTGTAGTAGCAAGTTACGATTTTTTAACGTATTAATTGTCTTGTAGAGTAAATCCTACGCTGACAGGAAAGACGAAGGGAGAGAGGGTTACTGTGCATCCAATTATACAATAGAAATATTTTTTTTCACTCAAACTTGGCTGTAAATACTGTTTAAAGTGACGTTAGCCCGCAGTTAGCTTTGCCCGTTAGCATGTTAGCTTCTTCTTCGTGATTCCATTAGTGTGTATTGCTTTCTCCGGACCGGTGGCAGCGAAGTTGCAAACATTGTTTTCTGTCCAGAGACACCAGGGGGCGATGAAAGACCCTCCACTCATCCCATAAACACTTGTATCACCCCCACAGGGACTACGGGGAGGATTTATTAAGGTAAACACGTTACTTAGTACTGCTTTAAGTCTGCCTGCACATTTCGACCCCTCTTGGCAGCTTCCTCACAGAGAAACACCCAGGCCATCAGAGACGTCCGAGACAGAGACCCAGGCCATCAGAGACGTCCGAGACAGAGACCCAGGCCATCAGAGACGTCCGAGACAGAGACCCAGGCCATCAGAGACGCCCGAGACAGAGACCCAGGCCATCAGAGACGTCCAGGACAGAGACCCAGGCCATCAGAGACGTCCGAGACAGAGACCCAGGCCATCAGAGACGTCCAGGACAGAGACCCAGGCCATCAGAGACGTCCGAGACAGAGACCCAGGCCATCAGAGACGTCCGAGACAGAGACCCAGGCCATCAGAGACATGCGAGACAGAGACCCAGGCCATCAGAGACGCCCGAGACAGAGACCCAGGCCATCAGAGACATGCGAGACAGAGACCCAGGCCATCAGAGACATGCGAGACAGAGACCCAGGCCATCAGAGACGTCCGAGACAGAGACCCAGGCCATCAGAGACGTCCGAGACAGAGACCCAGGCCATCAGAGACGTCCAGGACAGAGACCCAGGCCATCAGAGACGTCCGAGACAGAGACCCAGGCCATCAGAGATGTCCGAGACAGAGACCCAGGCCATCAGAGACGTCCGAGACAGAGACCCAGGCCATCAGAGACGTCCGAGACAGAGACCCAGGCCATCAGAGATGTTAGAGACAGAGATCCAGGCCATCAGAGACGTCCGAGACAGAGACCCAGGCCATCAGAGACGTCCGAGACAGAGACCCAGGCCATCAGAGACGTCCAGGACAGAGACCCAGGCCATCAGAGACGTCAGAGACAGAGACCCAGGCCATCAGAGACGTCCGAGACAGAGACCCAGGCCATCAGAGACGTCCGAGACAGAGACCCAGGCCATCAGAGACGTCCGAGACAGAGACCCAGGCCATCAGAGACGTCCGAGACAGAGACCCAGGCCATCAGAGACGTCTGAGACAGAGACCCAGGCCATCAGAGACGTCCGAGACAGAGACCCAGGCCATCAGAGACGTCCGAGACAGAGACCCAGGCCATCAGAGACGTCCGAGACAGAGACCCAGGCCATCAGAGACGTCCGAGACAGAGACCCAGGACTCAGAGACGTCCGAGACAGAGACCCAGGACTCAGAGACGTCTGAGACAGAGACCCAGGCCATCAGAGACGTCTGAGACAGAGACCCAGGCCATCAGAGACGTCCGAGACAGAGACCCAGGCCATCAGAGACGTCCGAGACAGAGACCCAGGCCATCAGAGACGTCAGAGACAGAGACCCAGGCCATCAGAGACGTCCAGGACAGAGACCCAGGCCATCAGAGACGTCCAGGACAGAGACCCAGGACACTCAGAGAAACTCAGATCAGGAACATCTGACACATGTGAAAACACCTGATGATAGAGCTCAGGGTTAATCAGGCTCTTCCTGTTGACACATGTATGTCTTTGCTCCTGTGTCTCTGAGGAACACAGAGTTATTTAGCTTCAGTTTCTCTCTCCTGAAGGACACGGAGCTTCACCACAGAAGCCTCACACATCCAGGAACGGCTGGACCAAAAGGCGCAGACGCAGACGCAGACGCAGACGCAGACGCAGACGCAGACGCAGACGCAGACGCAGACGTTATGTTTCTGAGCTCAATACGATGGAAACACTGAAGCATAAATATGTGACTGATGGTTCTTTTAAATCCCCACTTTGGGCTCAATGTGTTGTCCTCTTGGCCTCTACATCAGGGGATGTAGAGGCCCCCGGGCCTGAGGCAACGTCAGGACCGGGGGCCAAATCCGGCCCCCCAGCAGAACCTCAGCCCCCAAGAGGATTTTGAGAAACATTATTATGCAAATAAGAAATCAAAACCTGTTAAAGTAAATCTAAAATGTGAGAAATAGTGTCAGTATTTTAAAAACATCCCGCTGTTATGACAAATTTAGCCAGTTAAATTGGTGACCACACTGGCGTCCTGTTGCTGGGTCCCCTGCTGGGCCTTTGACTAAACCAGGTAGAGAGACCGGCCTCTTCCTGGACCCCAGACGAGGCCCTCGCACCTTTAGACAAAGGTCCCAAATGGCCCATCTCCCCAACAGCAAAAGATCTCCTTCTGCCTCCAAACGCCACCATGATTTCATTCCCATGCAAAGTGCCTTTTGGTGGCTGCATTAACATCTCCAACTGTATTACCATTTCTCTGTGTTTCTGGGCTTCCCTTTGTTGTGTATGACCCCTGTCCTGCTGCTCTGTCTGAGGTGCTCACCTATAAAGGTAGTGCCAGGGCTGAGCAGAGCAGAGCTTACCATGACCCCGCGTTATGTGTAACCCTCTCCGCATGCGTAATAAACTTCACATGTTGACTAGACAAACATCTCTTAAGCTTTATTAAGCAAGAAAATCCACAACACCGCTTGGTCATATCTGATGTTAAACAGTGATTCTGAACTGGGGGGTCGGGACCCTAAAGTCTATAGGGAACTTTGATTCAATATTCTCCACAGAAACACAATCTGTGTTAAATGAATGTTTTTGGGCCGTTTTGATCATAAGTTCAGTCTTAAAGGGAAAAACACAATCATTTATACGATCTGTGACAAATACAGTTTGATTCAGGTCCTGGTGGATCCAAAGCCCGGACACTTTAGAACCACTGAGGTAAATTGTAAAATGTGGGACTTGTTCTTGCCATTGAGCTGCTTCTTAGGACCTGCCTGACTCGTTGGAGGTATTTGGCCGTAGCCTCTTTTATGTGAAACTGACCAGTCTTTGTCCCAGTTCCAGTCCGTGATCAGGTGCCGCCATCTTGTGGGGGAGACGGGTACTACAGTTCGTTTGGGACCAGGAGCCTGAGTGAATGTGGTGAGTGAGTACTACAGAGCCCTTCAGAGAACAAAACAACAGTTATTTTCCATTTCGTTATTTTTCCCACTGTCTTTTTCTCTCTCTCGTCTTGAACATCATTTTCCAGTTCGGCTTTGCCCAAATCCAAAAGCCTCTTGACTGGAGAGCCTCATTTGAAAGCTAAGACCTCGCGTTTTTGACACTTTTTTGTGGTGTTTTTGTTTTTCAATGCTTTGTTTTCATCACTTTTTTGTCATTTATTTGTTGCTTTTCCGGCGCATTTTTGTTCCGTTTTCATCCTTGTTTCGTCGATTACGATGCGTTTCTTTTCAGCGCTTAGATTTGGATAAAGCTCGGTTAAATCGGGGGGTGAGGAGCAAAGTGAGGGGCCAGACCAGCGGCTTGAGAGCCCGTGGCCCACCTCATGAACAGGTGTTAAAGAACTGAACTCACTGTCAAACTAAACTAAACTAAACTAAAAACTAAAGTAAAAACTAAAGTAAAAAGAAAACAAAAAGAAAACAAAAAGAAAGCACAGTCATCCGGAGTGTCAGTGAGTTCCTTTGTTCAGTCAAAACATGAGCCACTGAGCTGTAATACACGCTTCACCCTCTAGATGGAGCTGCAACACTAGGGCAGAGCCTCAGGCCAGACACCACCAGGGGGTGCCACACTCACACCTTTAAACCCCTCTGTTTCATCGGGACGTTAACCTCTGACCTCATCTCTGCAGTTCAGCTTTACCCCAATCTAAGAGCTCACAGCCCGTTTGAAACCTGATGGTGATGAGGTCGAGGTTCAGCTCTGTCTGTGGGACATCAGGCCCCGCTCGTCCCGGGGGCTCCGTCTGACAGGAACCTCTAAATATGGGCATCCGGTCTGGAGACAGAAACACTTATCTTTATTATAACGTTAATACTTTATTTAATTTCGATTTGTATTTATGCCCAAATTAGGCAAAAACAAAGAGAATGTGTGTGAAGAACATGAGCCCTGATGTTCAAGTGTGAAATACAAACATTTACCCCGAGCAGATCCACGTCAGGGTTAAGTTTGACATATTGACGAAAACGTAACTCGATTTGAGTCTAGTTTGAGTCGACTAAATGTCAGACTAATTGAGTGGACTTTGCATTGATAATATTGATTCTAATCATGTTTAATGTTGTTCCTCTGCTTCATGTTTCTGCTCCACATGAACAAAGCTCAGAGCTGATCCTTTAAACATGATCTGAGGCTCTTTCAGACGCTCAATACAAGTTTGGATGATTTTAGTCTCTCCTTTTCATTTTTATTTAGTCTGATTTTAGTCGACTCAAACATCTGGACATTTGAGTCACAGTTTTAGTCTCATGAGAAACTTTTACTTTAGTTTTAGTCCAGTTTTAGTAGGGCTGTGCAATTAATCTAAATTCAATTACGATTTCGATTACAACAGTAAACGATTACAAAATTAGCATAATCGCAAAAAATCGATTATAATATTTTTTTTCAATTTTTCTTTTTTTTAATGTTTTTTTTTCAAATTTTTAATTTTTGGATTTTTGTCACTTTTTTGCTGGATTTTTGTCATTTTTTGCTGGATTTTTGTCTTTTTTTTGATGGATTTTTGTCTTTTTTTGCTGGATTTTTGTCTTTATTTTGCTGGATTTTTGTCTTTTTTTTATGGCTTTTTGTCACTTTTTTGCTGGATTTTTGTCTTTTTTTTGCTTGAGTCACAGTTTTAGTCTCATGAGAAACTTTTACTTTAGTTTTAGTCCAATTTTAGTCACAAAAATATCACTTTGACTAAAATTAAGGCTAAATATTTTAAATTAACACTGATCCATGTGAGATGTTCCTGATCCGAGTGTCTCTGAGTGTCCTGGGCTTCACCGAGGGGGAAAATAGAATCTTTAGAGAAACACAATTTTCCCTCTTTTTAACCATTTTCTGGTGGAATATGAACTCATTTATCACATGAATAAAGTCAGGTGTAAATCGGGTCCATGTGGATATTTTCTCACAGCAGATTGTTTTGTAGAAGTGAAAAAACGGCAGTCGTAGTTGGCGCTAGCTAACCGTTAACATGTAGCATCGCGTTAGCATTCTCCGTTATTCATGTATTTATGGGCTGTTGAACCACTTTGCTCCTCCCCATGTCTTTGTGTCTTTATTTAGTAGAAACTATTTCATAATTCAGTGTTTGTTAAGGGGAGACACTACAGGCAAAACTAAATTCTTTCAGTTTTCAGGTTTTGGGACAAATCTGTCTCTGAACATACAAGTTTTCACCCGGAAACAGAAAACATGCCTAATCTTCACAATAACGTGTTTAAATATTGCGCTGATTCAAAAATGACAAATAAATGACAAAAAAATTACCCAAAAAAGGACAAAAAAAATGACAAAAAAAGACCAAAAAATGACAAAAAATGACAAAAAAAATAACAAAAAAATGACAAATAAATGACAAAAAAATAACAAAAAAATGGACTAAAAAGTGACAAAAATGTGATAAAAATGTGACAAAAAATCGACAAAAAAATGACAAAAAAATGACAAAAAAATCACCCAAAAAATGACAAAAAAACGACAAAAAATGAAAAAAAATGAAAAAAAAATTACAAAAAAATGACAAAAATGTGATGAAAAAATGACAAAAAAATGACACAAAAAATTAGAAAAAAATTACAAAAAAATGACAAAAAAAACTACTACCTAATCTTCACAGTAACATGTTTAAATATTGCGCTGATTCAATGTTCCCCCATAGACTTATATGGGAGAACACAATTTCACATGTTTCTGTCATTGTGGCGACACTATGTCCACGTCAGTCGGACCTAAAGACTTCACATTTTCCAGCCTCGGACTGAACAAGATTTGGAAAACAGACGACGCTCAGTGAACGTCTCAGACACTGGGGAACAGAAGATGAGGTGCTGGAGGTCCCGTCATGGGAGGACAAGCCCCTACACGGCAGGTACCACCCAAACATAACTGAAGAGGCCCCTACACGGCAGGTACCACCCAAACATAACTGAAGAGGCCCCTACACGGCAGGTACCACCCAAACATAACTGAAGAGGCCCCTACACGGCAGGTACCACCCAAACATAACTGAAGAGGCCCCTACACGGCAGGTACCACCCAAATATAACAGAAGTGGCGGATATTCAGAAATCCTACCAATGGCTGGACAGAGACTAAAAACTAAACTAAAAACTAAACTAAAAACAAAACTAAACTAAAAACTAAACAAAAAACTAAAACTAAACTAAAACTAAACTAAAACTAAACTAAAAACTAAACAAAAAACTAAAACTAAACTAAAACTAAACTAAAACTAAACTAAAACTAAACTAAAAACAAAACAAAACTAAAAACTAAAACTAAACTAAAAACTAAACAAAAAACTAAAACTAAACAAAAAACTAAAACTAAACTAAAACTAAAAACTAAAACTAAACTAAAAACTAAACTAAAACTAAAAACTAAACTAAACTAAAAACAAAACTAAAAACAAAACAAAAAACAAAAACTAAACTAAAACTAAACTAAAACTAAACTAAAAACAAAACTAAAAATAAAAACTAAAACTAATTAGTATAAACAATATTTGGAAGATTTCTTATTATCTAATTCCTAAGCCCCGTTTATTGAGTTTTGAATGTCACAAAATGAGGCTTATTTTAAAACTAAACAAGAAATCCTGAATCCGCTCTGAGAAAGTCTTGGCAACTCATTTATCAATAAAATAAAACCATAAGTTTGAATGTAGCTCTGTCCATTATGCAGATTTCGTCGCCGAAAAGTTGGGAAATTTTGGGCATTTTTAGGCATAAAACACCTTGTTCTTATATGAAAAGATAAAATGACAGAAAACTTGCCATGTATATTTTTCTCACATTAATGCCAGTGATCGACAGCAACAGTTTCACATTGATATCTGTGAATATACATGTTTTCCCTGTTCACCTGCAGTGTCTCGCCTTAAAGTAGTTTTTAAATAATTAGAGAAAATAAAATAAAAAATCTAAATCTTCTTCCCCTTAAAGGAACAGTTCACAGTTTTTACATAGTGAGATATGTTCTTACCTGAGCTTAGACGAGTTGTACCCGTCTGGTCTTTGTGCCCGTGGGAGAGCTCGGTCGCCTCTAACTTCACCCCGTTTGGAGCCATAGGAAAACACTGGGAGAGGCCAAATGCTAACAACATCTTTCGTCTTTTTGCGTGACTGAGCGCACGCACAAAGACCAGACAGGTACACGTCAACTCGTCTAAGCTCAGGTAAGAACATGTCTCAGTGTGGAAAAATGGTGTTTTCAAACGTGACCATATATGGGCGATTCCAGAGGTGCGTCCTGGTGTTTCTCCCACAGCCTCATGTTTCCATAGCGATGAAGGTCAGGGAGGGTTAGTGTGTTTATTTCCAATCCACTTTATTTATGAAGCACATTTAACTCCCGCCTGAACCGAGCACAGTTTCTCCAGTTTGGCTTTACCCCAATCCAAAAGCTTCTGGAAAAGAGGTGAGAAAATAGAGACAGAACTGAGACGGAAACAATGGTGGAAATGTGAGAAAAAAGTGACGAAAAATGACAAAAAAATGACAAAAAAATGACAAAAAATTGATAAAAATGTGACAAAAAAATGACAAAAAAATGACAAAAAAATGACAAAAAATTGATAAAAATGTGACAAAAAAATGACAAAAAAATGACAAAAAAATGACAAAAAAATGACAAAAAAATTACAAAAAATTGACAAAAATGTGACAAAAAAATGACAAAAAAATGACAAAAATGTGACAAAAATGTGACAAAAAAATGACAAAAAAATGACAAAAATGTGACAAAAAATGACAAAAATGTGACAAAAAAATGATAAAAAAAATTACAAAAAATGACAAAAATGTGACAAAAAAATGACAAAAAAATGACAAAAAAATGACAAAAAATTACAAAAAATGACAAAAATGTGACAAAAAATGACAAAAATGTGACAAAAAAATGATAAAAAAAATTACAAAAAATGACAAAAATGTGACAAAAAAATTACAAAAAATGACAAAAAAATGACAATAAAATGACAAAAAATGACAAAAAAATGATAAAAAAATTGACAATAAAATGACAAAAATGTGATAAAAGTTACAATAATTTGATAAAAATATTGGGGGGAAAAATGACAAATTGACAAAAAAAATTCGAAAAAATGACAAAAATTGGACCAAAACATGACAAAAAAGTTACAAAAATGAGTTGAAGACCCAACAAAAAAATGATGGAAAACAAAATGTCTCCCGCCTGAACCGAGAGGATCTTTTTCCTCACATCATCACATTTTTTTTCATCACTTTTTTTGTCTCATTTTTGTCAAATTTTTGTGACTTTTTTGTCAATTTTTTGTCACATTTTTGTCATTTTCTGGTCAAATTTTTATCATATATTTGTCATTGTTTCGTCATTTTTAAAATCAATTTTTTGTCATTTTTTGTCAATTTCTTGTGACATTTTTGCAACTTTTTCATCAATTTTTCGTCATTTTTTTCTCAATGTTTTCTTACTTTTTTCTCACATTTCCATCATTGTTTTCGTCTCAGTTTTGTTGCTATTTTCACAGCTTTTTTCCAGAAGCTTTTGGATTGGGGTAAAGCCAAACTGGAGAAAATGTGCTCGGTTCAGGCGGGAGTTAAGGGGTTAAACAGATGTGTTCTTGAGCCGCTCTGTCCTCAGGCTCCTCCTCCTCATGGAATCATGCGTTGTTTATTTGTTGACCCGCTGGGGGGGGCGGAGTCACTTCCTGTCTGGGGAGGCGGAGTCACCTCCTGTCTGGGGGGGCGGAGTCACCTCCTGTCTGGGGGGGCGGAGTCACCTCCTGTCTGGGGGGGCGGAGTCACCACCTGTCTGTGGGGGCGGAGTCACCACCTGTCTGGGGGGGCGGAGTCACACATTCACCTGATGGTAAATGTAAAGTTTGTTTTGTATTTGCGTTTCCCGGAGTGAAAGCGTTTTGTCACGAGCGTGAAGCGCCGCGGCCGACGCACTTCCTGTTCCTCATCTATTTATAGCTTCACCGCAAAAGAGGAACGAGCGTCGTCACGGCGACCGGCCCGACGACCGCACGAGCTCCAGGGAAACACGGGCCTGAGGCGAGCGAGGCTGATTCCTCTGATCCTCTGAAGCTCCGCCCCCCCTCCTCCCTCCTGCGCAGCTCCCTCCGCTCCACAACAGTCCGTCCCCATCATCTGTTTTTTTTTTTTTTTCATTCATCAGCATTGATTCTTTTTGTCGTTTTTTTCTGGTCTTTTTTGTTATTGCGTTGTTGCTTTTCCTGCACATTTTTGTGGTTCTTTTGTCGCTTTATTGTCGTGTTTTCCTCATTTTCGTCGCTATATTGAGGGTTTTTTTTCAGGGGCGTCGGACTGGGGGGGTAGAGGGTGCTGAGTACCCAGGGCCCAGAGCAGGGTGGGGGGCCTAAAAAGTGCTGCAAAAAGCGTTCTGTATTAGGGCTGTGCAATTAATCGAAATTCAATTACGATTTAGATTACAACAGTAAACGATTACAAAATTAGCATAATCGCAAAAAATCGATTATACATTTTTTTTTCAATGTTTTTTTTTTTTCATTTTTTTTTTTCTAATTTTTGGATTTTTGTCACTTTTTTGTTGGATTTTTGTCTTTTTTTGCTGGATTTTCGTCACTTTTTGCTGGATTTTTGTCACTTTTTTGTTGGATTTTTGTCTTTTTTTGCTGGATTTTCGTCACTTTTTGCTGGATTTTTGTCACTTTTTTGTTGGATTTTTGTCTTTTTTTGCTGGATTTTCGTCACTTTTTGCTGGATTTTTGTCACTTTTTGCTGGATTTTTGTCATTTTTTGCTGGATTTTTGTCACTTTTTTTGATGGATTTTTGTCACTTTTTTGATGGATTTTTGTCACTTTTTTGCTGGATTTTTGTCTTTTTTTGCTGGATTTTTGTCACTTTTTTTGATGGATTTTTGTCACTTTTTTGATGGATTTTTGTCACTTTTTTGATGGATTTTTGTCACTTTTTTGATGGATTTTTGTCTCTTTTTTGATGGATTTTTGTCTTTTTTTGATGGATTTTTTTTAAAGGCAACAAATAATCGTTTGAATAATCGTGATTTCAATCATGACAAAAATAATCGTGATTATTATTTTTTCAATAATCGAGCAGCCCTATTCAGTATTGTACTTTCTAAGTTTCCTCATAGTTGATACTATAAGAACCGGCTGAAACACAACGGCTGCTACACAGAGTTTTGCACAAACAATAATGATGGTGTATTGTTAAAGGAACAGCGTTTTCCCACACTGAGATATGTTCTTACCTGAGCTGTGACGAGTTCTTTAGGACCCGTCTGCTGAGGGGATGTTGTTGTTCTGTAACGTTGGAAGTGTAGAGCTTGTTTTTGGCCGCAGCATCTGTTTACTTAGTCCAGGAAACACCACGTTTATTGTTTTTTTCTTTAAACAAAAAAATCTTATTGAAAATGGAGATGGATGAATATGAGGAAATGATGGTGTTTAGCTTTAGTCCAGCCCTTACAGAGATGTGAACCTCTGAACTCCCGCCTGGACCCAGAGGAGCTTTGTCCTCACGAGTTTTTTTCCATCTTTTTTTTGTTGGGTTTTCAACTCATGTTTGTAACTTTTTTGTCACATTTTTGTCAATTTTTTTGTCTAATTTTTTGTCATTTTTTGTCAATTTTTGGTAATTTTTTTTTTTTTTTTTTGTCCATTTTTTGTCATTTTTTTTAAATATTTTTTTGTCAAATTTTTAATAATTTTTTTTTGTCTTTTTTTTACTCAAATTTTTATCACATTATTCGTCATTTTTTGTCATTTTTTTTTTTTTAAATGTCATTTTTTATCCAATTTTTGTCAATTTTTTGTCATTTTTTGTCATTTTTTTGTCAAATTTTTTACAATTTTTTCATAATTTTTTTGTCAATTGTTTGGTTATTTTTTGGTTATTTTTTGTCAATTTTTTATTTTATTTTTTTCATTTTTTGTCAAATTTTTTACACATTTTTCATAATTTTTTTTGTCATTTTTTGTCATTTTTTTGTCATTTTTTTAATCAAATTTTTATCAAATTTTTTGTCATTTTTTGTCATTTAAAAAAAAAAAAGTCATTTTTTATCACATTTTTGTCAATTTTTCGTCACTTTTTGTCAATGTTTTCTCGCTTTTTGGTTTCCCCTATTTAAATATGGTTACGTGAAGTGTTCCACTACAAAGTATAATTACACACAATTAAACAATGTGGATTTTCTAAGCGGATAAAAGGGGGAACTATATTGTAAGGAGTAGTTTGGCATCCGCGCAGTAAAGTGAAGTTTACTGCGCGGATTTCGAACTACTCCTGGTATTATTACGCCTTACAATATAGTTCCCCCTTTTATCCGCTTCACGGCCCTTGAGCTTTTTTGTTCATGAGACACGTACAGTATAATATTTCTTTTTAATGCCTTCTTTAAAGCCACACATTTGTTCTTCCCAGCACAAATATCCCATGTCCTGGTGCAGCCGAACTGTTTAATGTGATGCTAATAATCATTATGCTGCAGAATGTTCCACCACCAATTTAAGGCGAGACGCTGCAGGTGAACAGGGAAAGAAATAGCAGTAAGTAAGTAAGTTCCATCATTTTTTTGTTGGGTATTCAACTCATTTTTATAACTTTTTTGTCACATTTTTGTCATTTTGTTTATCCTTTTTTGGTCATTTTTTGGTCATTTTTTTGTTTTTTTTTTGTTTTTTTTTGGTTATTTTTTTTCAATTTTGTGTCAATTTTTTGTCAATGTTTGTTAAAATTATTCGTCATTTTTTGTAATTTTTTTGTAATTTTTTTGTAAATGTTTTTGTCACATTTTTCATATTTTTTTTGTCCTTTTTTTGTCATTTTTTTATCAAATTTTTTATCAAATTTTTATCAAATTTTTGTCATTTTTTATCAAATTTTTGTCATTTTTTGTCAATTTTTTTATCAAATTTTTAGCAAATTTTTGTCATTTTTTGTCACATTTTTGTCAAATTTTGTCATTTTTTCATCAAGTTTTTATCAAATTTTTATCATTTTTTTGTCAAATTTTTGTCATTTTTTTGTCACATTTTGTCATTTTTTCGTCAAGTTTTTATCAAATTTTTATCATTTTTTTGAATGAGTTGCCGAGACTTTCTCAGAGCGGATTCAGGATTTCTTGTTTAGTTTTAAAATAAGCTGTTTTTAGTGGAAAATGTTGTAAAAATTAAATTTTCGCCTCATTCTTTGACATTCAAAACTCAATAAATGGGGCTTAAGGGATTAAATAATAAAAAATCCCTCTGAAAAAATCTTCCAAACATCGTTCAGTCCAAGGCTGGAAAATGTGAAGTCTTTAGGTCCGACTGACGTGGACATAGTGTCGCCACAATGACAGAAACATGTGTTTGGAGAAAAAGGCCCTTGAAATTGTGTTCTCCCATATAAGTCTATGGGGGAACATTGAATCAGCGCAATATTTAAACATGTTTCTGTGAAGATTAGGTTGTAGTTTTGTAGTTTTGCCTGTAGTGTCTCCCCTTAATCATCTAAATCACTGGATTGAAGGTTATTCAATTTCTGTAACTGAAGCCGATCCAGATGAAACTTCAAGTCAAACATCGAGTGCACAACAAACAAAAACAAAAACAAAACAACAAACTAAGTATCCAGGACGAATAATAAAGTCGTTCATGTTTCCTCTGACGTCTGAATGAACCTGTTCCTGGAATCGTCTGCTTTGACTGAACATTTGCATGAATGATTTGAATCTGAGGTCACAGTTCTGGTTCAGGAGCTTCAGCAGAAACACAGAGGTTTATTATAGACTGAGCGGGACAGCTCCTGCATCACCGTGGAAACTGATCCAGACCGGCCAATCGCATCGAAATCACCGTGGAAACTGACCATCCAGACCGGCCAATCGCATCGAAATCACCGTGGAAACTGACCATCCAGACCGGCCAATCGCATCGAAATCACCGTGGAAACTGACCATCCAGACCGGCCAATCACATCGAAATCACCGTGGAAACTGACCATCCAGACCGGCCAATCACATCGAAATCACCATGGAAACTGACCATCCAGACCGACCAATCACATCGAAATCACCGTGGAAACTGACCATCCAGACCGACCAATCACATCGAAATCACCGTGGAAACTGACCATCCAGACCGGCCAATCACATCGAAATCACCGTGGAAACTGACCATCCAGACCGGCCAATCACATCGAAATCACCGTGGAAACTGATCCAGACCGGCCAATCACATCGAAATCACCGTGGAAACTGACCCAGACCGGCCAATCACATCGAAATAGCCATGTTTTCATCAGCAAATAATCAGATGTTTTGTTGTAGCCTGTGTTTGCTATTTTACCAGTGACATTATTTATTTGCAGTTTGATGAATTTCATTTTAGCCCTTTTGTTCTTTAACCCCTTAACTCCCGCCTGAACCGAGCACATGTTCTCCAGTTTGGCTTTACCCCAATCCAAAAGCTCCTGGAAAAAAGGTGAGAAAATAGAGACAAAACTGAGACGGAAACAATGATGGAAATGTGACAAAAAAGGGACAAAAATGTGAAAAGAAAGTGACAAAAAATTGACAAAAAATTTGACAAAAATGTGACAAAAATTTGACAAAAAATGAAAAAAAATGAAAAAAAAAATGACAAAAAAATGAAAAAAATGTGACAAAAAAATGACAAAAAAGTGACAAAAATGTGACAAAAATGTGACAAAAAAATGACATAAAAATGACAAAAATGTGACAAAAAAGTGACAAAAATGTGACAAAAATGTGACAAAAATGTGACAAAAAAGTGACAAAAAATTGATGAAAAAGTGGCAAAAAATGTCACAAAAATGTCAGAAAAATTTGACAAAAATTTGACAAAAAATAAAAAAAAATGGAAAAAAAAATGGAAAAAAAAATGAAAAAAAAAACGGAAAAAAAAATGACAAAAAAATGACAAAAATGTGACAAAAATGTGACAAAAAAATGACAAAAAAAATGACAAAAATGTGACAAAAAAATGACAAAAAAAATGACAAAAATGTGACAAAAATGTGACAAAAAAATGACTGGGTTCAGGCGGGAGTTAAGAGGTGAAGAATTATGTTGGCTACTATTTCTATTTCTCACGGTGTGACCCGAGTGGGGGTCACGAATCCCTTTTACTGTTAAAATGGGGGTCGTGGCTCCAAAAGGTTGAGAACCACTGGATTAACCCACAACACTATGGCTCACATTCACCACATTCACCGTCACTAACCAGATCATCCTCCCGGTTAAAAGAGGTTCATGAAACTCTATCAGAACATGACACACGTGAGTCTTTTACATGAAACTGTCGTGTGTAAGAACATGACACACGTGAGTCTTTTACATGAAACTGTCGTGTGTAAGAACATGACAGAAAAGCCTCATGAGACCAGAGGAACTAATGAAGCTGTGAAGATGTTTCCTGGATGTGTGAGACGTCTGTGGTGAAGCTCCGGGTCCTTCAGGAGAGAGAAGCTGAAGCTAAATAACTGTGTTCCTCACTTACTGTGAGGCCAGAGAAACAAGGTGTGGAAAAAGCAACAAAACAATGATGGAAATGTGAGAAAAAAGTGAGAAAACGTTGACAAAAAAATGACGAAAAATTGATGAAAAAGTTGCAAAAATGTCACAAGAAATTGACAAAAAAATGACAAAAATTTGATTTAAATAATGACGAAAAAATGACTAAAAAGTGACAAAAAAATGACAAAAAATGACAAAAAATTGACAAAAAATGACAAAAAATGTGACAAAAAAGTGACAAAAAAAAGACAAAAGAAAATGACAAAAAATTGACAAAAATGTGATAAAAATTGGACAAAAGTTACATAAATGAGTTGAATCCCCAACAAAAAAATGATGGAAAAAAATCTGATGACACCTCTCGGTTCAGGCGGGAGTTAAGAGGTTAAAAACATGTCTTCTTACTCAGACTATATAACTGTATATATATAACTGCATATATATATAACTGTGTTGTGAAGTAACTTGACTTATTGCTGTGATATTTATATATTTTATTGCTAATAAAGCATGGGCGGAGTTAACTGAATCAAAGCGTCTTGTCTTCCAGGTTTGGAAAATATCCCCAGAAAATACTTATATTTCTCACAGAAAACAGTTCCCCACAGCGGCAGAGGTACAACATATCATATACATGCCTTTCCTTTACTTTAGATAAAATAACAGATCCTTTAAAGACCTGGATTACAAACTTCTGCTGGAAGACAAGACTTTATTATATCAGTTATAAAGACTTTTTCAGACGGATTTTGGACCTGGTTTAGTTTCACGATAACTCAATAAATCAGGTCAAGAATTAGAGACTGAAAACACGTCATGATGTCGTCGAGTCGGAGGCTGGAAAGTTTAAAGTCGTTGATCGTAATGTGAGCACATCTGTCACATGCAGCTGTTACTCAGGGTTTCCACATGTGAAATGAAGGAAAAGCTCTGGTGAAAACCCCCTGATGACCTCGAGCTGCTGCTGCGTCAGATAAATATAGTTGTGCGGCTCCTGAACTGGTCGGACCGGCTCCTGCTCCGTCATTATGACTGACATTATGTTTCCAGAAAAACCAGCTGTGAACTTCCCCTGTGGACCACGGGATCCTCACAGGGGAGGAACCGGCTCTGAGCCCCCCGACAAAAAGTGACGGAAAATGGACAAAAATGTGATAAAAAATGAAATAAAAAAATGGTTAAAAAAATGACGAAAAATGTGATAAAAATTTGACCAAAAAAAAGACAAAAAATGAAAAGAAAAAAATGAAAAAATTATGAAAAAAAATGAAAAAAAAATGAAAAAAATGTGACAAAAAATTACAAAAAATTACAACAAAATTCTGAAAAATGTGACAAAAAAGTGACGAAAAATTGACAAAAATGTGATAAAAAAAGATAAAAAAAAAAGATAAAAAAATGACGAAAAATGTGATAAAAATTTGACCAAAAAAAAGACAAAAAATGAAAAAAAAAATGAAAAAAATGACAAAAAATGACAAAAAAATTATGAAAAATGTAATACAAATTTGACAAAAATGACCAAAAATTGACAAAAAATTAAAAAAATTTACAAAAAATGACCAAAAAATGAAAAAAAATGAAAAAAAATGGGACAAAAAATTACAAAAAATTACAAAAAAAATCTGAAAAATGTGACAAAAAAATTGACTAAAAAAAAAAAAAAATTACAAAAAATAACCGAAAAATGACCAAAAAATGAAAACAAAATGACAAAAATGTGACAAAAATGAGTTGAAAACCCAACAAAAAAAAAAAGGAAAGGAAAAAAACTCTGCTGACGTGAGGAAAAAGATCCTCTGGGTTAAGGCGGGAGTTCAGAGGTTCACATCTCTGTAAGGGCTGGACTAAAGCTAAACACCACAAAAATTCAACAAAAATTCAACAAAAGCTTCGTCACAAAACCAGCTGTGAACTTCAGGGTCAATCTCAGGGCCGCTCTTATTCAACGTGTCTCCACTGGGTCAGTTCGTCTGACCACGGTGAGCATTGAGGAGAAGATCAGCAGCAGGACCAGGATTATGGAGCTTCTTCTGCTGTAGCGCTGGACTCGCTGCTGCCTTCAGGTTCACCTCGTGGGTCTTAGTCACATCACACCAGGATTATGGAGCTTCTCTGCTGTAGCGCTGGACTCGCTGCTGCCTTCAGGTTCACCTCGTGGGTCTTAGTCACATCACACCAGGATTATGGAGCTTCCTCTGCTTTTGCGCTGGACTCGCTGCTGCCTTCAGGTTCACCTCGTGGGTCTTAGTCTCCATCACACCAGGATTATGGAGCTTCTTCTGCTGTAGCGCTGGACTCACTGCTGCCTTCAGGTTCACCTCGTGGGTCTTAGTCTCCATCACACCAGGATTATGGAGCTTCTCTGCTGTAGCGCTGGACTCGCTGCTGCCTTCAGGTTCACCTCGTGGGTCTTAGTCTCCATCACACCAGGATTATGGAGCTTCTCTGCTGTAGCGCTGGACTCACTGCTGCCTTCAGGTTCACCTCGTGGGTCTTAGTCTCCATCACACCAGGATTATGGAGCTTCTTCTGCTGTAGCGCTGGACTCACTGCTGCCTTCAGGTTCACCTCGTGGGTCTTAGTCTCCATCACACCAGGGTTATGGAGCTTCTCTGCTGTAGCGCTGGACTCACTGCTGCCTTCAGGTTCACCTCGTGGGTCTTCATGTCTTTGCTGCGTCCTGACTCCTGTTCTCCATCTACACCAGTCACATCAGCAGCAGGAGTGATGATGAGGCACACGTGGTCCTGGTCTGAAGCTCTGAAGCTCTGGCCCAGCATGAGCAGGAGGTGAGGAGCACTTGTGCAGCTGCTGAACATCACAAAGACTAAAGAGGAACATCTGCCCTCAGCCAAACACATCAGGGTCTGAACAACACACTCAGGAGTGAAAGAACAACTGTACGGGATCAGACGACACACGGGTTCTGTGGCCAAACAACAACAAACAACAAAACAACAAAACAACAAAACAACAAAACAAGTTCATGATGAATAATCTAATTCTGTCACAGCTGGACAATATTTCAACAAACGACAAGTTCTGCAGAACAAAGCAGCTCGATCAGCTCTGACCAGTGTGGACGCTCTGCCCAGACTGACCTTTCATCATATATAATATATAATATATAATATACATAATATAATACATAATGTATATATACTATAATATATCATATAATATATAATATATAATATAATATATATATATATATAATAACACTGGTTCACAAATCCCTCAGAGAATCGGATTCACTCTCAGCATCACTTCCGGCCTCGTGTTCAAGCTCAGGCTGAAACAGTTCTTTTCTCCTGTGAACACGGCGCTCTGAGGATCTGCACACGCTGTGATGTCATACATGTTGATCTGATCTACTGTGTCTGTGAAGCACCGTCTGAAGGATCTGAAGGATCTGAAGGATCTGAAGGATCTGAAGGATCTGAAGGATCTGGATGATCTGCTCTGTCTCTGTGGAGCTGCTGAACCTCAGACTCACCCATACGTCTATGGGTGAGTCTGAGGTTTTTCCCCCGACACGTCTGAGCTCTGAGATGAATATAGCTCCGCCTGAGCTGGTCTGAGGATTTAATCCCTGTCATTACGAGACTCGGCTCCTTTTCCTGACGCTGTTGGAGAAAAGCTGAGTCTGGAGTCGAGACTGAAAGTTCTGACTCAGTGAAAAGTGTTTCCTGCAGGTTCGGTTTGAGTCGAGTCTTTTATGTCTAAGTTTAAACATTAAAAAGACCAAACTCGCTCTCTCGTGTTTCTTTGACCACATGAGTCTAAACCCAGTGCATCGTCTCCAGTTCGACTCCAGAGCGTCTGAACTGGAGAGCCTGTGAAAGGGGGAGGGGCTGACCTGGGACGGGGGCGGGGCCACAGTGAAGAAAAGCCGCTTCAGTGTTTTCCCTGAAAGACTTTCCCCTTTCCCTGACCGTAAAAGCACAGTTTCACTTTGAGTTTCCGTTTGAGGGAAGAACTGGTCCCGACCTTTCAGTTCCAGGAAGAGTCACTGAAAGAACAAACCTGAAAAACTCCGGCTTCATCCTGTGCTGTAAATGATGATGTGTTGTTTATCCACACATGGAGGGGGTTTGCCCTGGCATTATTACGCCTCACACTTAGACCGGGAGCCAGACCTGCTCCTCAGGCTAGGGCTGCTCGATTATTGAAAAAATAATAATCACGATTATTTTTGTCATAATTGAAATCACGATTATTCAAGCGATTATTTGTTGCCTTTAAAAAAAATCCAGCAAAAAAGTGACAAAAATCCATCAAAAAAGTGACAAAAATCCATCAAAAAAGTGACAAAAATCCATCAAAAAAGTGACAAAAATCCATCAAAAAAATGACAAAAATCCATCAAAAAAATGACAAAAATCCATCAAAAAAGTGACAAAAATCCATCAAAAAAATGACAAAAATCCATCAAAAAAATGACAAAAATCCATCAAAAAAATGACAAAAATCCATCAAAAAAATGACAAAAATCCATCAAAAAAATGACAAAAATCCATCAAAAAAATGACAAAAATCCATCAAAAAAATGACAAAAATCCATCAAAAAAATGACAAAAATCCATCAAAAAAGTGACAAAAATCCATCAAAAAAAAGACAAAAATCCATCAAAAAAAAGACAAAAATCCATCAAAAAAATGACAAAAATCCATCAAAAAAAGACAAAAATCCATCAAAAAAAAGACAAAAATCCATCAAAAAAATGACAAAAATCCATCAAAAAAAGACAAAAATCCATCAAAAAAATGACAAAAATCCATCAAAAAAATGACAAAAATCCATCAAAAAAATGACAAAAATCCAGCAAAAAAAGACAAAAATCCATCAAAAAAATGACAAAAATCCAGCAAAAAAAGACAAAAATCCATCAAAAAAATGACAAAAATCCAGCAAAAAAAGACAAAAATCCATCAAAAAAGTGACAAAAATCCAAAAATTAGAAGGAAAAAAAAATGAAAAAATAAAAAAATAAAAAAATATATATATTGAAAAAAAAATGTATAATCGATTTTTTGCGATTATGCTAATTTTGTAATGGTTTACTGTTGTAATCGAAATCGCAATTGAATTTTGATTAATTGCACAGCCCTACCTCAGGCACTTGTTTGCTTTTCCAAACTAGTATCTTTCAGTCGAGTGTATCCTGGGTCATCACCAGTGGGGACCCCCCATTGCAGCTCGGCCCCGTTCGGCTGTGGGACCCCAAAACCCACTTTAACGGGACAGGCTTCAGACGGAGCTTTGTGATTCTCTCCAAAGTAGTGCTGTGGTCACATAGAGAGTCACAGATGAATGACATTTAGAACAAAGAAAGCTGACATGATGAGGAACAAAGGAATATGACAGTTTTGGGCTTTAGCTTTTTCTTTTTCCATATATTAAACTATATATCTGCAATAATGCTAAATAAATGTCATATAGATGAGAAAAGCGCTTCACAAATGAGTGCATTATTGTCTTTGTGTTTATCTTTACCTTTTCAATTCAAATCAAAGAACATAAACAACTCATACTGTCTGCGTACAGGACGGAGGAATGTCCTTGAGTGTGGAAATGGAAACAACTGCAGTAAACTATCCATGTTGTAGTACTGTAACTGACAAACTAGTTTTGCAGAGGAGGAAAAAAAAAAAAAAAAGAGAGATTGTATCCACTGATGTATATGTATGTACATAGTGTATATAACTGTTTGTTTTGTCTTACTCACATATCTCTGTTTTGTATCAGATATGTGAATCTGAAGTCAAAGCTATATAGGTCTATATATATGGCTATATTTGGCGATAAGTACAAATGCAGATCGCTGTTACATCTACTTCGATCGTTTATCACCAATACTTTTTTCTGATGTGTCATAACTAAACCAAGTATAACAAAGACAAACCTCAAGTAACTCAATATTGTGTCTGCTTGTCGTCACCATCACTGCTTCTCAACTATACAAAGGATCAGGGCAGGGGAGACATGGACCCCCCCCCCCTCCTCCCAATGGGCTCATTAAACTCGTCATGTGAAGCATCACACAGCACAGATTACTAACGTTCACTTGTAAAGTCACTACTCAGGGCAGAAGGGTTGGGCCGGTTGACTGGGGGTCATTGCCCCCTCCCAGCTGACCCACACTCTGCTTTTTAATGCACCTCACAGAATAGGGCTCTCACTGTCACATAGTCTGCTGTAGATGGTGACAATGAAGTGACTGATCATGAATTAATAGCAACAATAATAATAAAATAATAGTATAATAAATTAACCAATAATGATATAATAGCACAAAATATAAAATAAATTACATTTATTAATCAATCATATAATGTGGTCGTAAATAACATAATCGATAATATTGTATTGGCAGTGATGGGTATTTGTAATTATTGAGTTTTCTTTCCCCGTCTTGGAACCAGCAGAATGTTGTAACGTAAATATTGATGATTGTAAAGTCACTGGAATATGACAAAATGACTTTATGTCAGATCTTCTTTGTGCATAGTTAATGAATGTATCTATTTCTTAAGTACGAAAGGCTCTAACAAGCTGAAGCTTCTGCCTCCTCCTTTTGAGCATCACATCCACGTTATTTATTTATCTATTTGGCGATTCACCGACGCATGTATCTTTCTTTTGCTGGATTACTGTGCTGAACTTTGTTCCTATGAAGAACTTTGTGGAGCTCAGATGCTCAAATAAAAAAGATGAATTGAATTCAAATTTTCAAATGTAAATAGAAAACTCTCATTAGCTTCACATTAAGATGAGCTCAGGACCTCAGACGGATCAGCAGCTGTAACAGAACATGTGTTCATGTTCCTTCTCAGAGCTGTGGATCCTCATACAGGCCTGTGGGAACATTCCATGGTGAAGTTACAGCTTTTAGGACGACAGTTCAACTTCACCTTTTTGGATTTGCTTCAAACTTGGCACAGTTGATGTTAGGGCTGTGCAATTAATCGAAATTCGATTACGATTTCGATTACAACAGTAAACGATTACAAAATTAGCATAATCGCAAAAAATCGATTATACATTTATTTTTCAATATATTTTTTTTTTCCCAATTTTTTTTATTTTTATTATTTTATCCCACATTTTTTTTTCTAATTTTTGGATTTTTGTCACTTTTTTGCTGGATTTTTGTCTTTTTTTTGATGGATTTCTGTCACTTTTTTGCTGGATTTTTGTCTTTTTTTTGATGGATTTTTGTCACTTTTTTGCTGGATTTCTGTCACTTTTTTGCTGGATTTTTGTCTTTTTTTTGATGGATTTTTGTCACTTTTTTGCTGGATTTTTGTCTTTTTTTTGCTGGATTTTTGTCTTTTTTTGATGGATTTTTTTCACTTTTTTGCTGGATTTTTGTCTTTTTTTTGATGGATTTTTGTCACTTTTTTGTCTTTTTTCTGCTGGATTTTTGTCACTTTTTTGATGGATTTTTTTTAAAGGCAACAAATAATCGTTTGAATAATCGTGATTTCAATCATGACAAAAATAATCGTGATTATTATTTTTTCAATAATCGAGCCGCCCTAATTGACAATATATAAGAATATGTTAAATATGTTAAGTGTGATACATGACGGTTCCAACATATTAACTTAACAACAGCTAAAACACAAACTCAGGACTCGGCTTCATCTTCAGTGTTTTATTTCTTTTATTTCCCGTAAACACAGACTGAACAGTAACAGAAGAAGAACCTCGTTTGTAAATCAGTGCAAAGTCGTCGCTCGGAGGTAGTTCCAGATCAGAGGAGCAGAAACCTGAAGCTCTGGAGAGACTACGACCCGGGGGGGGGGGACACACGGGGGGGGGACGGGGACTGGTCTGGGTTCATCAGCTCATGGTCCGGTGGAGCCTCACACAAACAGCAGAGGGCGATGGCGTCTCTTAAACCCGTTTGAGGAATAAATACATTTAAACCTCTTTTTTAAACCTCGTTTAAAAAGTGCAGCAGCAGCAGATTCATGTTTAACTCAAGCATCACACATTATCACACAAAAACGACTTTACACACACAGAGTTCACACACAGGGCCGCGTTTTCTGGACATTTATATATGTTTTTAATTCATGCAGTCCTTATATTTGAAGAGTTTAGTAGTGCTAGGCTAGTGCTAGGCTAATGCTAGGCTAGTGCATGTCTATGGTAACTAGTACATTACTACAGCTGGAATTCACAAAGGAGCTTCTACACATCAGATATGGCAACGTTTGGAGGTTTTTAATGTAGGCTACTAGATACCATAGACATGCACTAGCCTAGCACTAGCCTAGCACTAGCCTAGCACTAGCCTAGCACTACTAAACTCTTCAAATATAAGGTCAGATGAGCTCTAATCAAAGGCGCATGTTCTGATTTAAAGCGTGTTTTCTCGTGTAGCTCCGTGAGCTTAGCCCGCGGCTGTTCTCGGGTTCTTTGGGACCTGGATCTGGATTCAACACAAAGACACAAACAGAAAAGTCCAGCGTAAAGTTCACAGCGAGGCCACAGACAGGATCAGGAGCCCGTGAGGTCACTGTGCGGCGGCGGCGGGGGTTTGTAGTTCGGCGTCCGCAGAGGGCGTGGTCGCGGGCGTGCTCATCCGTCGCAGGTTCTCCTCGAGGCGTCCCAGTTTGTGCGTGAGGCGCTCGGCCGTGTAGGCGGCGCCCGTCTCCGTGAGCAGCAGCGGCAGCGAGCGCAGGTGGGCGGGGCCGGCCTCTCGGACCCACTGGTCGAGCCGCGCCCTCAGCTGATCCTGGGTCAGTCCCGAGACGCTGCGACGGCGCTTCCCCGCCGAGTCGGAGGAGGAGTCGGAGGAGGAGGAGTCAGAGGGGGGGAGCCTCCCCAGCAGGAGGCGCAGGCGCCGCACGGAGAGGGCGTGGTGCGAGAAGAAGGAGGGCAGGAGGGGGCGCAGGAAGTGGGCGGCGTCTGGGGAGAGCGGGGGGTTAATCACCAGGAGGACAGAACAGGCTCCACCCATTTCTCACACATGTTTTCTTTTGACGATTTTTAACCTCTTAACTCCCGCCTGAACCGAGAGGATCTTTTTCCTCACGTCAGCACTTTTTCCATCATTTTTTTGTTTGGTTTTCAACTCATTTTTGTAATTTTTTTGTCATTTTTTGGTCCAATTTTTATCACATTTTTGTCACATTTTTATAAATTTTTTCGTCAATTTTTTATCAAATTTTTGTCATTTTTTGACACTTTTTTTGCTCATTTTTCGGCCAAATTTTTATCAAATTCTTGTCACATTTTTTTTTCATTTTTTCAACAATTTTTTATCAAATTTATGTCATTTTTTGTTACATTTTTGTATTTTTTTAATCACATTTTTGTAATTTTTTGTAATTTTTTGTAATTTTTTGTCCATTTTTTCGTCAATTTTGTATCAAATTTGTGTCATTTTTTGTTCCAATTTTGTATTTTTTTAATCACATTTTTTTTTTCAATTTTTTGTTATTTTTGAATCACATTTTTGTGACTTTTTTTGTTTTTTTTTTCGACATTTTTTTAATCAAATTTATCATTTTTTGTTACATTTTTGTATTTTTTTAATCATATTTTTGTAATTTTTTTGTCATTTTTTGTCAATTTTTTTTCTTTTTTTTCCCAATTTTGTATCAATTTTGTGTCATTTTTTGTTTTTTTAATCACATTTTTTATTATTTTTATTATTATTATTATTATTATTATTTATTTATTTTTTTCGTATCACATTTTTGCCATTTTTACATCAATTTTTCATCACTTTTTGTCAATGTTTTCTCACTTTTTTTTCCATCACTGTTTTCATCTCAGTTTTGTTGCTTTTTCACAGCTTTTTTCCAGAAGCTTTTGGATTGGGGTAAAGCCAAACATGAGGGAGTTAAGTGTTATTGTTTCCACATGTTTCCCACGTTAGTCCAGCGTCTCCTCTCACACTGCAGGAGGCGGGGCTTACCGTGGTCGCGCGCCTCCTCTGGGCTGGCACAGATGACGTCGTGCCAGGGCGTCGCCCTCAGGACCTCTGACCTCGGGGCGACGCAGGCAGAGTGGGCGGAGCATCCGGACTCGGACGAGACTCGGTCGGAGAACGTCCCGTTAACGCAAGGCGAGCAGACGAGGTCGCTCTGAGGAGAACCTGAGGGCAGGGGGGGGGCACAGGGGGGGGGGCACAGGGGTCAGAGCGGGCACCAGAGCGGGCACCAGGGGACACTACTTCAGTAACTGGTGGTTATGTGAAGGGGGTGTGTCTCTGTACAGGGGTGTGGCTCTGTAAAGGGGGTGTGTCTCTGTACAGGGGTGTGGCTCTGTAAAAGGGGTGTGTCTCTGTAAGGGGGTGTGGTTATGTGAAGGGGGTGTGCTCATGTAAAGGGGGTGTGTCTCTGTACAGGGGTGTGGCTCTGTAAGGGGGGGTGTCTCACTAAGGGGGTGTGTCTCTGTAAGGGGGTGTGTCTCACTAAGGGGGTGTGTCTCTGTAAGGGGGTGTGTCTCTGTACAGGGGGGGTGTCTCACTAAGGGGGTGTGTCTCACTAAGGGGGTGTGTCTCTGTAAGGGGGTGTGTCTCTGTACAGGGGTGTGTCTCTGTACAGGGGTGTGGCTCTGTAAAGGGGGTGTGTCTCTGTAAAGGGGGTGTGGTCAAATTTATAATTTTTTGTTACAATTTTGTATTTTTTTGGTCATTTTTTGTCAATTTTTTTATTTTTTTTGATCCATTTTTTATCAAATTTATGTCACTTTTTGTTACATTTTTGTATTTTTTTAATCATATTTTAGTAATTTTTTTTGTCATTTTTTTCATTTTTTGGTCATTTTTTGTCAATTTTTTCTTAATTTTTTCGTCAATTTTGTATCAAATTTGTGTCATTTTTTGTTCCAATTTTGTATTTTTTTAATCAAATTTTTTCATTTTTTGGTCAAATTTTTATCACATTTTTGTCACATTTTTATTTTTTTTGACATTTTTTTAATCAAATTTATCATTTTTTGTTCCAATTTTGTATTTTTTTAATCACATTTTTTCTTTTTTTTTAAATTTTTTGTTATTTTTTGATCAATTTTTTATCAAATTTTTGTTCCATTTTTGTTCATTTTTTCGTCATTTTTTAATCACATTTTTTCTTTTTTTTGGTCATTTTTGTATCACATTTCCATCATTGTTTTTGTCTCATGTGAAGGGGGTGTGTCTCTGTAAAGGATGTGTGCTCATGTAAAGGGGGCGTGTCTCTGTAAGGGGGTGTGTCTCTGTAAAGGGGTGTGTCTCTGTAAAGGATGTGTGCTCATGTAAAGGGGGTGTGTCTCTGTAAAGGGGTGTGTCTCTGTACAGGGGGTGTGTCTCTGTACAGGGGGTGTGTCTCTGTAAAGGGGGCGTGGCTCACCTGCAGCCGTGACCCCGCTCCCCGTCCCGCACTGGCTCCAGCGCACGCACATGCCGGCGCGCTGCTTGAACCAGTAACCGCGGCGACAGAGGCAGCTGGTGTCGGCGTCGCGGCGGCACTCGCGCTGCGCCGCCATGTTCCGGGCGCAGACGCTGCAGCTCAGGCAGCGCCCGATGTAGTTCCAGAGCGCCGTGAAGGAGCCGGGGGGGCAGGCCTCGCACACGCTGGGGCTGCTCGCCGTGCAGCGCCGCCGCAGGAACTGCCCCGGGGGGCACTGGGCGCAGGTCAGCTCCGCCCCGCTCGCCGGGTCCCGCGCCGTGAAGGTGGGGTCAGCCAGGGCGGGGCCGGACAGGGAGGACAGCAGGAGCAGGAGGGACCAGCAGGCGATCTGAGGGCAGAAACACTGGCTTTACTCTAACTGCAGGCGATCTGAGGGCAGAAACACTGGCTTTACTCTAACTGCAGGCGATCTGAGGGCAGAAACACTGGCTTTACTCTAACAGCAGGCGATCTGAGGGCAGAAACACTGGCTTTACTCTAACTGCAGGCGATCTGAGGGCAGAAACACTGGCTTTACTCTAACAGCAGGCGATCTGAGGGCAGAAACACTGGCTTTACTCAGAGGAGTAACCGAGAGGATCTTTTCCCTCACGTCATCACATTTTCCATCATTTTTTTGTTGGGCATTCAACTCATTTTTGTAACTTTTTTTGTCATTTTTTTTGTCAATTTTTTATCAAATTTTTGTCACATTTATTTTTTTCATTTTTTCAACAATTTTTTATCAATTTTGTATTTTTTTTCATCACATTTTTGTAATTTTTTGGTAATTTAAAAAAAAAAAAGGTCAATTTTTTATCAAATTTTTGTCACTTTTTGTCATTTTTTGTCATTTTTTGGTCAATTTTTTGTCAATTTTTTGTCAATTTTTTTTTCACTTTTTCGTCAATTTTGTATCAAATTTGTGTCATTTTTTGTTACAATTTTGTATTTTTTTAGTCACATTTTTGTCATTTTTTAGTCACATTTTTATCACATTTTTGTTTTTTTTGACATTTTTTTAATCAAATTTATCGTTTTTTGTTACAATTTTGTATTTTTTTTTCATCACATTTTTGTAATTTTTTGGTCATTTTTGGTCAATTTTTTTTAATTTTTTCGTCAATTTTGTATCAAATTTGTGTCATTTTTTGTTACAATTTTGTATTGTTTTAATCACATTTTTTCTGCAGGCGATCTGAGGGCAGAAACACTGGCTTTACTCTAACAGCAGGCGATCTGAGGGCAGAAACACTGGCTTTACTCTAACAGCAGGCGATCTGAGGGCAGAAACACTGGCTTTACTCTAACAGCAGGCGATCTGAGGGCAGAAACACTGGCTTTACTCTAACAGCAGGCGATCTGAGGGCAGAAACACTGGCTTTACTCTAACAGCAGGCGATCTGAGGGCAGAAACACTGGCTTTACTCTAACTGCAGGCGATCTGAGGGCAGAAACACTGGCTTTACTCTAACAGCAGGCGATCTGAGAGCAGAAACACTGGCTTTACTCTAACAGCAGGCGATCTGAGGGCAGAAACACTGGCTTTACTCTAACTGCAGGCGATCTGAGGGCAGAAACACTGGCTTTACTCTAACTGCAGGCGATCTGAGGGCAGAAACACTGGCTTTACTCTAACTGCAGGCGATCTGAGGGCAGAAACACTGGCTTTACTCTAACAGCAGGCGATCTGAGAGCAGAAACACTGGCTTTACTCTAACAGCAGGCGATCTGAGGGCAGAAACAGACTTATTTCTCAGGCCCATGAACATGAACCTACTGCTGTAAAAGTCACATTTACCAAAGTCGCTACATCCGTGTTAGCGAGCTCATGCTAACGGCGCTAATGCTAACGGCGCTAATGCTAACGGCGCTCATGCTAACGGCGCAGCAGCTACGCTAACCCCTGTAGCGGCTTCAGTGAACATGGCTGATTGAGCAGCAGTCGTGGCTCATGAGTCTGAGACGTCGGTTCAGTCTCTCTCACATTGATGGATGTTTCTAAGAGTTCTAAGCTAAAAAGAAAAGCATCAAAATAGCGACAAAAAGAGGATGAAAAGTCAACAAAAACGTAAGAAAAACACGACAAAAAATGATAGAAAAAATCATTAATAACACATCAAAAATATGACAAAAATGTGGCGACGTGACGAAAAGTTTCCATCACTTTTGTAGGTCTTAGCTTTCAAATGAGGCGTCGCATTGTTGATCTCCAGTCGAGAAGCTTTTAGATTTGGGTAAAGCCCAGTATAAAAAAAACATGAATCTAAAAGGAATTCCGTGGAGTATGGTGCACCACAAGGCTCAGTTTTGGGACCGAGTCCAGGGCTGGTTTTCAGTCCCAGTCCGGCCCCAGCCTCAGACCAAACAAAATGAAAATCTCAAAAGTTATCCCACTTTTTAAATCAGGAGACACTGCCTGACCCATTATAGACCCATTATCTATAATCACAGTTTAAAAAAAATCTTGAAAAACTTTTTGTTTACAGATTAGATTCATTCATGGACAAAAATTCACAGCATATCAGCACAGCAATAGAAAATAAAGAAAGCACCACTGGCGTATTTATTGATCTAAAAAAAGCTTTTGACACCATAGATTTATTATGGAATTAGGGCAGTGGTTCTCAACCTTTTGGAGCCGCGACCCCCATTATAACAGGTAACGGGGTTCGTGACCCCCACCCGGGCTATTGTTGAATAGTGGAGATAAGTTCTCATAATGTTGTTTATAGGACCGCATTTTATTTTATTTATTTACTTATTATTATTTTTTTTATTATTACTATTATTATAATTTTTTTTTTTTTTTAATTTCGGGGGGTAAATTTTTTTTATTTTGGGGATTTTAGCGACAAAACTGAGACAAAACAAGGATGAAAATGTGAAAAAAGTGCCAAAAATTTGACAAAAAAAAATCGAAAAATTTGACCAAAAAATGACAAAAAATTCAGAAAAAATGGACAAAAAATGGACAAAAAGTGAGAAGAATTTGACAAGAAAAATTGACAAAAAAGTGAGAAAAATGTACAAAAAAATGACAAAATTAGACCAAAAAAATCGAAAAATTTGACAAAAAAGTGACAAAAAATGGACAAAAAATGTTTAAAAAAAATGACAAAAATTTGACGAAAATTTATAAAAAATGGACGAAAAAGTGAAAAAAATGTACCTGACTTGTCAATAAACAAAAAGTAAAAAAAAAAAAAACGGCTGAAATAAAATTCATGAAAGTACGAACAAATAATGGCCATCTGGTACAACAGCAAACACATGCTACAATAAAACATTACAGTGTTTGCTAACGAAAATATGTAGATTTTATCTAAATGATCTGGCGACCCCCCAAACCCCCAGGTTGAGAACCACTGAATTAGGGGAGGGGCTTTTAACTGGATCAGAAATTATTTAGAAAACAGACAAGTTGTACAGTTTTCTGGCAATACTTCGGACAAATCAAAACTTGAATGTGGAGTACCCCAAGGTTCCATTGTTGGGCCCAAACTCTTCTATATATAAATGATCTATGTGAAGCATCAGGAACGTTACAGTCTGTGTGATTTGCTGATGACACAAATTTCCTTTTCTTTGGAAATAATTTAAAGAACATGAGTAAAATAATTGAAAAAGAAGTGGTGATGCAAATAAATTGTCACTAAATGTGGCTAAAACAAAGTTGTGAATTAAACGTGGACGTCCAGCTGTTTTAAATGGAAGAAACATTGACTGAGTGTCTGAACTCAAGTTTTTGGTTGTGACACTGGATGAAAACTTAAATTGGAAATCTCATGTCCACAGTGTTAGAAATAAATGAAGTAGAAACATTGCTGTTCTTCACAAAGTAAAATATGTTTTAAATGGTGAATCTTCTACTGCACTTTAACACTGCCTCACTTACTTTACTGCTCAGGAGTTTGGGGAAACACGAACAAAACTACAATTCACCCGCTGATAAAAATACAAAAAAAATCTATAAGAATAATGCCCTAGAGTTTAAAGATCTCCTCCACAGAGCACCAATTTAAGAAACAGTTCAACAAATATCAACTTACACACGACTGTAAATACTAGATTTAAACTTTAAAAACAGTAGTACCTGTGTTGTTTATTCTCGCTTATGGCTTAAAGTATAATACCTGCGAATCAGACCATTTATGTATGTTTTGTGTTTGAAGATGAAGCGTCGTCTCCATCGTGCTCCTTTTCAATCGTGTAAAAACAAAAATCATGTGTAGTTGTTGAAATGTGAAAACATGTAACTAACATGACTGAAATAAATAAATATATATATATAGAGCCACACATTTAAACCTGTGTGTGTATATTATATATAATATCTAATATACACACATATATCCACACGAGAGAGAGAGAGAGAGAGAGAGGACTCACCATGTCAGCAGCGGGACAGCAGTGAAGAGCAGCAGCTGGAGCAGCTGGAGGAGCAGCTGGAGGAGCAGCTGGAGCAGCAGCTGTCGTAGTAGTAGTATTTGTAGTAGCTGTAGTAGTAGCTGTAGTAGTAACTGTAGTATTATTTGTATTAACTGTAGTAGTAACTGTAGTAGTATTTCTAGCAGCTGTAGTAGTATGTGTATCAGCTGTAGGAGTTGTATCAGCTGTAGTAGGAGTAGTATCAGCTGTAGTAGTAGTAGTATCAGCTGTAGTAGCAGCTGTAGTAGGAGTAGTATCAGCTGTAGTAGTAGTAGTATCAGCTGTAGTAGCAGCTGTAGTAGGAGTAGTATCAGCTGTAGTAGCAGCTGTAGTAGGAGTAGTAGTATTTGTATCAGCTGTAGTAGTATTTGTATCAGCTGTAGTATGAGTAGTATCAGCTGTAGTAGCAGCTGTAGTAGGAGTAGTATCAGCTGTAGTAGCAGCTGTAGTAGGAGTAGTAGTATTTGTATCAGCTGTAGTATCAGCTGTAGTAGGAGTAGTATCAGCTGTAGTAGGAGTAGTATCAGCTGTAGTAGGAGTAGTATCAGCTGTAGTAGGAGTAGTATCAGCTGTAGTAGGAGTAGTAGCAGCTGTAGTAGTATTAGTATCAGCTGTAGGAGTAGTATCAGCTGTAGTAGGAGTAGTAGTAGTAGTATCAGCTGTAGTAGGAGTAGTAGTAGTAGTATCAGCTGTAGTATCAGCTGTAGTAGGAGTATCCTGCTCCGCTTCCTCTCTCTGTGGAGGCTGTGCTTTATAAACACACTGAGGCTCCGCCCCCAGGATTTCCCTTTCAAATACTTCACAAATACCTCACACTGTGACCTCACAGCGTGACGCAGCAGCAGCAGGAGCCTGACGCACATCACAAATATGTAAACACACACACGCTTATTCAGCATGACGGATCACAAACTGGAACAAAGACTCACAGTTTCACTTTGATTCTACTGGAACAAAACCACAGTTTATATTTACAAGTATTTCACTTTTATCAATGAAAAATACACAAAACATTATTGATATAAAAAACTCTTCCTCGCCCTCCGCGGTCGCTCTCTTTCCTAAAGGGATGTTTTTCCAGGTCCTGCTTTTTAAAAGACCATTGTAAATAGAGTGTTGTAAATAGAGTGTTTTAAATAGAGTGTTGTAAATAGAGTGTTTTAAATAGAGTATTATAAATAGAGTATTATAAATAGAGTATTATAAATAGAGTATTATAAATAGAGTATTATAAATAGAGTATTTTCATGTCACAGACGCAGATATAGCTGGTATTTGGAAAGAGAAGTGGTGAAAAGAGGAACCTGTGAGTAAACGTGGTCAGTTTCCGTGAACACGTCTCTGGTTTCTCTGCGTGACTTTGACATGACTTTGATTTCCATGAACTTAAAAACTTTAAACTGTCACGTCACAGTTTAACCAAACGCTCACGTTTAATGTCAGAGTGAATCTGATGTCCTGGAACTCCAGGGTTTCTCCAGGCAGAAGAAAGACACATTTAAGGCTTTTTAATGAACCCCCGGCACAGTCTGGGTTTAAGGCGGGGCTTCAGAGGTTAATCACATTATAATCACTTTATAGTCACTTTATAGTGACTTTATAATGTCAATATAATGTCACTATAATGTCACTATAAAGTCACTATAAAGTGATGCACAAACACATGATGAAAGAGAAACGTGCAGGACGTTTGTCAGTAACCGTAGTTGTTGGTTTTCCTGTAAATGAAGCCTCAGGGTCAGTTTGACCCGTCACAGGAAACCTGTGGATGAGGATGATGTCACTCATGCTGAGTTCAGGGCCGTCTGCACTTACAGAAAAACAAGGACATTTTTGTATTTCATTTTACTGGAAAAGTTCACTGTAGTTTATTTACAATTTACAATATACAATTATCTTTCCTCTTTTTTCCATAATCTTTTCATTGTGTTTTAAATATGAACAGTTACTGTGATCTCACAAATACATATATGTATATATATATATATATATATATATATATATATATATATATACATATATATATATACATATATGCGGCCAAATACCTCCAACGAGTCAGGCAGGTCCCGTCATGGGAGGACAAGCCCCTACACGGCAGGTACCACCAAACATAACTGAAGTGGCTGATATACAGACAGAGCCGGACTAAAGCACAGAGGCTCATCATGGCTGCACAGGAGCCTTGAGCACCAGAGCAAGAGAGGCCCAGATCTACCACACCAGACAAGACCCCAGGTGCAAGAACATAACTGCAGGTGTAAGAACATAACTGCAGGTGTAAGAACATAAGTGCAGGTGTAAGAACATAACTGCAGGTGTAAGAACATAACTGCAGGTGTAAGAACATAACTGCAGGTGTAAGAACATAAGTGCAGGTGTAAGAACATAACTGCAGGTGTAAGAACATAACTGCAGGTGTAAGAACATAACTGCAGGTGTAAGAACATAACTGCAGGTGTAAGAACATAACTGCAGGTGTAAGATGCTGCAGGGAAAGCTTACATGGAGCCATAACCAAGTGGCTGGTATAGTGTACAGGAACATCTGTGCAGAGTCTGGGCTGGAAACCCCAAGGTCAAAGTGGAAACACCTCCAAAGGTGGTGGAGAACGACCGAGCCAAGATCCTGTGGGACGTCCAGATCCAGACGGACAGAAGGTGATGAACCAACCGGACATTGTGGTGGTGACATGACCCGGGTCAGGTGACCGTCACACCTGACCCGGGTCATGTGAGCGGGTTTGGCGCCTCCTGGTGACCTCAGCACGACTCAGCGCCTCATCAACAGCTTTATTGTTCGACTCGACATTTCACCTAAAGATCATCATCATCGTCATCATCATTTGGTTTACTCTGTTTGTGCCGGGTCATGTGACGCCGTGTGACCCGCGTGACCCGTGTGACCCGCGTGACCCGCGTGACCCGCGTGACCCGCGTGACCCGCGTGACCCGCGTGACCCGCGTGACCCGCGTGACCCGCGTGACCCGCGTGACCCGCGTGACCCGCGTGACCCGCGTGACCCGTGTGACCCGTGTGACCTGTGTGACACGTGTGACCCGCGTGACCTGTGTGACCCGTGTGACCTGTGTGACACGTGTGACCCGCGTGACCCGCGTGACCCGTGTGACACGTGTGACCCGCGTGACCTGTGTGACCCGTGTGACCTGTGTGACACGTGTGACCTGTGTGACCCGTGTGACCTGTGTGACCCGCGTGACCCGTGTGACCCGCGTGACCTGTGTGACACGTGTGACCTGTGTGACCCGTGTGACCTGTGTGACCCGCGTGACCCGTGTGACCCGTGTGACCCGTGTGACCTGTGTGACCCGCGTGACCCGTGTGACCCGTGTGACCCGTGTGACCCGTGTGACCTGTGTGACCCGTGTGACCCGTGTGACCTGTGTGACCCGTGTGACCTGTGTGACACGTGTGACCTGTGTGACCCGCGTGACCTGTGTGACCCGCGTGACACGTGTGACCCGTGTGACCTGTGTGACCCGTGTGACCTGTGTGACACGTGTGACCTGTGTGACCCGCGTGACCTGTGTGACCCGTGTGACCTGTGTGACACGTGTGACCTGTGTGACCCGCGTGACCTGTGTGACCCGCGTGACACGTGTGACCCGTGTGACCTGTGTGACCCGTGTGACCTGTGTGACACGTGTGACCTGTGTGACCCGCGTGACCCGTGTGACCCGTGTGACCCGTGTGACCTGTGTGACCCGCGTGACCCGTGTGACCCGTGTGACCCGTGTGACCTGTGTGACCCGCGTGACCTGTGTGACCCGTGTGACCCGTGTGACCTGTGTGACCCGTGTGACCCGTGTGACCCGTGTGACCTGTGTGACACGTGTGACCCGCGTGACCTGTGTGACCCGTGTGACCT
Source organism: Gobius niger (assembly GCF_951799975.1). NCBI lineage: Eukaryota > Metazoa > Chordata > Actinopteri > Gobiiformes > Gobiidae > Gobius > Gobius niger. Next base: position 33,066,748 of record NC_136865.1, on the reverse strand, counting down.
GTGTGACCCGTGTGACCCGCGTGACCTGTGTGACCCGCGTGACCTGTGTGACCCGTGTGACCTGTGTGACCCGTGTGACCTGTGTGACACGTGTGACCCGTGTGACCCGTGTGACCCGTGTGACCCGTGTGACCCGTGTGACCCGTGTGACCTGTGTGACCCGTGTGACCTGTGTGACCCGTGTGACCTGTGTGACACGTGTGACCTGTGTGACCCGTGTGACCCGTGTGACCCGCGTGACCCGTGTGACCCGTGTGACCCGTGTGACCCGTGTGACCCGTGTGACCCGTGTGACCCGTGTGACCCGTGTGACCCGTGTGACCCGTGTGACCCGCGTGACCTGTGTGACCCGTGTGACCCGTGTGACCTGTGTGACACGTGTGACCTGTGTGACACGTGTGACCCGTGTGACCCGTGTGACCCGCGTGACCCGCGTGACCTGTGTGACCCGTGTGACCTGTGTGACACGTGTGACCCGCGTGACCCGCGTGACCTGTGTGACCCGTGTGACCTGTGTGACACGTGTGACCCGTGTGACCCGTGTGACCCGCGTGACCTGTGTGACCCGTGTGACCTGTGTGACACGTGTGACCTGTGTGACCCGCGTGACCCGCGTGACCCGTGTGACCCGTGTGACCCGTGTGACCTGTGTGACACGTGTGACCTGTGTGACCCGCGTGACCCGTGTGACCCGTGTGACCCGTGTGACCCGTGTGACCCGTGTGACCCGTGTGACCCGTGTGACCCGCGTGACCCGCGTGACCCGCGTGACCTGTGTGACCCGTGTGACCCGTGTGACCCGCGTGACCCGTGTGACCCGTGTGACCCGTGTGACCCGCGTGACCTGTGTGACCCGTGTGACCCGCGTGACCCGCGTGACCCGCGTGACCCGCGTGACCCGTGTGACCCGCGTGACCCGTGTGACCCGCGTGACGACGTGACTCAGCAGAGCCGGTGTCACATGAAGCAGGAATGTCACCGAGGCAAAACTCCAGAGTCGTCATCTGGACCGGGCTGTTTGATAAAGCTCCATTTGGAAAAAGCAGAAGCGTTGGCGTGACTCAGCTCTCGATGGGCGTGTCCCGGCACGCGCACATTCCTGCCCCGCGGCGCCGCGAGCATGATTCACGTGTTCACAGCGTGTGCAGGAACACGCCGGGAGGGCAGTTTGGTGAAAGAACACGGCGAGTTTAAACCAGGGCCGTGTTTAAGGGCATTGTCTGAGAAACACAGACTTTAAAACGATGAGGCCTCTCTTTTCTCCTGTTCAGCTTTACCCAAATCTAAAATCTTCTCCACTGGAGCAACAGTGATGTCTCATGTGTGTGCGCTGGTGAATGAATGAGAGTGAAAGGGTGAGTGGGTCCTCGCTGTGAAGCGCTTTAAGTGCCTAATGTAGGTGGAAAAGCACTGTGTAAGTCGAGACCATTTACCATTTGAAAGCTAAGGCCTACACGTGTGACTGACTCTGACAGTGCAGCTGATATTCAGAGTCAGAGGTTTGAGTCACTTGTGCTGAATGTGCAGATAAAGTGTTTCCTCTGGGTTCTTCCTGTCTGAGCCTGTTCCTCTGCGCTCCAGGCCTCAGGCCAGTTCCTCTGAGAAGAGTTTCTGCTGAAGCAGGACGTGCTGCAGAGGAGCAGCTCCAGGACCCGGCTTTGACTGAAGGTCTGAGACACGTCTGACACGGCTGACACGGCTGACACGTCTGACACGTCTGACACGGCTGACACGGCTGACACGTCTGACACGGCTGACACACGCTTGACACGTGTCCATGTGGGATTTCAAAACACATGCGTCAAACCCAGCAGTGCTTTGACAGAGGATTCCTCAGTGCAGAGAGAACACACGCAGCTCTGCAGGTTCTGCTGGACCAGGATCAGAAAAACACAAGTGTCAAAGACAAGTGCAGTTCACCCACAAGCTGAAGGTCAACCAGAGCTTCACCCACAAGCTGGAGGTCAACCAGAGCTTCACCCACAAGCTGAAGGTCAACCAGAGCTTCACCCACAAGCTGGAGGTCAACCAGAGCTTCACCCACAAGCTGAAGGTCAACCAGAGCTTCACCCACAAGCTGAAGGTCAACCAGAGCTTCACCCACAAGCTGGAGGTCAACCAGAGCTTCACCCACAAGCTGAAGGTCAACCAGAGTTCACCCACAAGCTGAAGGTCAACCAGAGCTTCACCCACAAGCTGAAGGTCAACCAGAGCTTCACCCACAAGCTGAAGGTCAACCAGAGCTTCACCCACAAGCTGAAGGTCAACCAGAGCTTCACCCACAAGCTGAAGGTCAACCAGAGCTTCACCCACAAGCTGAAGGTCAACCAGAGCTTCACCCACAAGCTGAAGGTCAACCAGAGCTTCACCCACAAGCTGAAGGTCAACCAGAGCTTCACCCACAAGCTGAAGGTCAACCAGAGCTTCACCCACAAGCTGGAGGTCAACCAGAGCTTCACCCACAAGCTGAAGGTCAACCAGAGCCTCACCCACAAGCTGAAGGTCAACCAGAGGTTATTGCACAGTTTGTCAGAGGTTATTACACAGTTTGTTACAAAATTAGCATAATCGCAAAAAATCGATTATACAATTTTTGTTCAATATTTTATTTTTTCCATTTTTCTTTTATTTTATATTTTTTTCAATTTTTTTTTTTCTAATTTTGGGATTTTTGTCACTTTTTTGCTGGATTTTTGTCACTTTTTTGATGGATTTTTGTCACTTTTTTGATGGATTTTTGTCACTTTTTTGATGGATTTTTGTCACTTTTTTGCTGGATTTTTGTCACATTTTTATCGAATTTTTGTTGAATTTTTGTCACATTTTTATTGATTTTATGTCACTTTTTTGCTGGATTTTTGTCACTTTTTTGCTGGATTTTTGTCACTTTTTTGCTGGATTTTTGTCACTTTTTTGATGGATTTTTGTCACTTTTTTGCTGGATTTTTGTCACTTTTTTGATGGATTTTTGTCACTTTTTTGCTGGATTTTTGTCACATTTTTACCGAATTTTTGTTGAATTTTTGTCACATTTTTATTGATTTTATGTCACTTTTTTGCTGGATTTTTGTCACTTTTTTGCTGGATTTTTGTCACTTTTTTGATGGATTTTTGTCACTTTTTTGATGGATTTTTGTCACTTTTTTGCTGGATTTTTGTCACTTTTTTGATGGATTTTTGTCACTTTTTTGATGGATTTTTGTCATTTTTTTGCTGGATTTTTGTCACTTTTTTGATGGATTTTTGTCTTTTTTTGATGGATTTTTGTCACTTTTTTGATGGATTTTTTTAAAGGCAACAAATAACCGTTTGAATAATCGTGATTTCAATTATGACAAAAATAATAGTGATTATTATTTTTTCAATAATCGAGCAGTCCTTTTGTTGTAGACAGCCTCAGGGCCACACCGCTCTGTTTATCGTGTCTTATTTCTGTCACGGTTTATAATCCTGGTTCCGAGTGTTTCCCTGGAGTTTCTCTCCGTTCCTAAACAGCGGCCGTTCCTCGAAGCCTCGCCGTCGACGAGCTCACCCCCACGCGGCGAGGGGGGCGGGGCCTCTCCTGTAAACAGTTTACGCTCAGAGGAATGAGAAGCACGAGGCAGCGTCAACTCAAACCGCAGAAACAGGAAGAGCTGACGGAGAAGCGCTCGGAGGGAAGTGTGTTCAGAGTTTAATTTAGCTTCGAAGCGTCATCGATCATTCATATTAGTAACACGATCCGCCCACGCACGAGCGACACATATTATTCTAAACATAGATTAGTCTCGATCGTGAGTCACAGCCAGTCATTTACTTTGGACGCGCTTAAAATAACGAGCCTCTGGTTTTGGTCGTCGTGTTTTCTCTGTCATGATTTGTCTTTTGTTCCCCTGTTTCGTCTTCGGTTCACACTGAGTTCCAAATGATTATGCAAATGACTTTTTTCTAAGATTTCCTAAACTGTCGACTCAACTGAGAGTCAGCATCATTTTCAAGTCTTTACCTGGTCGAGGATCATTTAAATGTGGTGGAAAAAATGTCTTGAATGTCTCAAAAATAAATACAGCAAAAACCTCAAAATCCACTGTTCCAAGTTATTCTGCAACTCATCGTTTCAATACAATGCCTTGTTGGGACATTGTGGTCATTCACCAACGATCCACTACTCTATTGATCTGACCATCCAGGGTCACACGGCCTCATCAGTGAACAAGACTGTTTGAAAATGAGTCTCATGTATTTCTGAGCCACTGCAGCCGTTTCTGTTCATCAGCTTCAATGAACAGTTTAGGGGAGGCCGGATAGAAGGTTTATGCACAACTGCAGCCTCTGGAGGGTCCGACACCTTCATGTTCAGAGACTCCAGAGGCACCAGCAGCTTCAAATACCTGTCTGCTGCTTTGTAGCTGCTGTTCTATTCATCTGATGTGTTTGTCTGGCAGAAACCGTCCATATTGTGCCTTTATCGGCACAAACCGGAGTGTGTCTGAATCATCCACAAATCTCTTATCAGTTTTATGATTACGCTTCATCTTTACTGAAATATCGAAGGTTTTCATACCTAGACCAAGGCATTCAAGTATTTCACGCTTTTCATCAGCAGAGAGATCCTTTTTCTTTCCCATATTGCTTGAAAATGATGATCTGCTTAATAAAGTGGAACATCCTTTTTCCGTAGTTTTTCCCTTAACTGGGCTTAACCTGAAACTGATCATCCCAGGTCTCTGAGATTAGAGCCCGAGACACGACGCCATCCATGAGTTTCATTATTATTGTTTTTTTTTTACCTTTTTGACACAAAAATCCAATTTGCATAATCATTTGGAACGCAGTGCAGTCCTGTGTTCCACGTTAGTGATGGGCCGGGCACTGGAACAATCCCCCCTCTGCTCTCACTTCCACCCTCGTCCTCTCTTCTGCATTTCACTTTCTGCACAGTCCCAAGGCCTGGAACTCCCATCTTGGCAAGCGCAACAAATTCAAAGAGGAAAACCAGTGGTCAAAGTACAGCAGGTGATCGACATTACTGGTACAGGATCCATTTTGCTTCGTAGCCCCATTGGTTTGGTTTCTGACCTGCCTTTGAATGGCACCATTAGTTCATCGAGGCACAACATTCGATCTGGAGGGAGAGCCTGAAACTTCAGTGGCTGGTTTTGAAAAGCCTGTCCTGTTTGGTGCCATGTTGTGCTGGCCCAGGACACCTTGAACGATGCACTCATACACACCACAGAGCCACGGACTGCTCCTCATTCTGATCTCATTTCAAGCTCTAAATCAAAAAAGTGTCTGAAATGTTGAATGGGCAGTCTGGTTCGTCCACATCTGGAAGAGCACTATGTTGGACTGGCTTCTCCAGAGTTCCTCTCCTGTCGTCCATGCTCCTCTTTGTCTTTCTGTTGTAGAAGCAGGAGCAGCAGGAGCACTGGTCCCAGGAAGTGCATCTTCATCACTGCCGTCATCAGCATCCTCACAGCTGCTGCTTTCATCACCTTAAAAAAACACTTTAGAAAAGTGCAGACAATGTATCTACAGAACACACACACGTCACCTTTTTATTACTTTTTGTAATATTTTACCCCTTTTTCAGTTGTATTATTCATTGTACATACGATAACTCTATTTGCCATGACTTATTTGCAGATTACACTGCTCTCCTTTGATTGCACATTGTTATGGCAATCTTGGAAGGTAATTTGCCATACTAAGCAGCCTGGGCTGTAGCCTTAGCTTGACGTGTGCTTTTTTGGTAAAACTTGTCCAGACTTACAGGATACTGAAGAGGTTTGGCTTTAATATGTTTTAGTCCAAGTTCCATTAGTTCACATCTTGACAGAGATCCATAGTTCCACAGGTTTTAACAGCACAGTCAAAAAACTGTTGGGCCTAAAACCCAGGCCAGCTTCCACACCACCAAGGGTTCCCCCACCTGTCCATTTAATGTACTGCATGGCACCTGGCCCCACCCAAACACACAACACATAAATATAGCTGTTGCCTTTGAAACAAAATAACTTAGGAATGTTGTTTTTTAGCTATTTTAAAAGGAAACTAAAACGGCCTTCACACACATTCTCCTAACTTGTTGCAATTTTAGTGTTTAAAATGAGAGCATTATTCCTGCTGACTTCATCAGCAGGTGTAGGAGTCCTCATCATCGTCATCATCACTGAGGCAGCCGTCCTCACTGTGGGCGGTGGAACTCCAGTTTGCGGTGCAATAGGTCCACCTAGTGGTCGCTTAGCATAAAACATGTTTGCGCTGTGTAAAAGAAGGGATAAATGTATTTCACTCACTTATATGTTATTGTTACAATGATTATAGAACTGAACTTGAATGGCATGTTCTACAAACATGTGTTCTAGCATGTTTATTAGAACGCAGCGCGGTCACGGAGGCTGCATCAGACTGGGCCACCGACTGGGTTTACGCTCATGGACAAACCGAAATCTTCATGTAACTAAAAAAATATCCATCACACGAAGTTCATACCAATACATGATCTGAAGATGAAACCATGAACTGCTACATGTTTGTTTTTAGCATAACTCACCTTAGATTGGACGAGTTCGTCAAAGTTATACGCTCGATTAGAAGTCAAGCTACTTCCGCTAAGTCGCTACGTTTACCCGGCTGTGGTGTTTCCGGTGACGGGTCCTACGAGGAATTACCGCTCGCAAAAGGTTCAGCATGAACGCGCCAAACCGGCATCAAGGGAAAACAGAATGTCGCACAATCACGCCTTTAAGACGATCAGGCGTTAAGTAAGGATTAAACACCTCGGAGCCGCGTTAGACGGTTCTAACGCCCGACACAGTGTTGTTCCTCCTGCATTATAACGTCTAACGCGGCTCCTCGTTGTTTAATCCGCTTATACCAGGGTCCCACAAACCTAACATTTATAATAAATGTGTTTTTTCATTGACTAAAGTCACTAAATCTGCCAGACTACGGGACTATTTTGTGTGGGTTATTAGCCGGTCACTGAAGGCTGGTCTCAGAGCGAGTCATTCTCCGCAGCTATTACGAGGATCTCAGTCAGGCTCAACGACACAACATCAGCACAGAATCACAACACAACAGGACTAACCCGGAAACACTTTTCCCTGGAAGGAAACACCGATATGCGGCACGAGCTCAACTGTTTATGGAAACAGCTGCGGTGGAGTCGCTCACACCTGGGCCCCCCCAACTGAAACATTTATGTTTGACTTTACTAATCCAGACAAAGATGCTTCACCTCCGAACTCCCACCTGAACCCAGAGGATCTTTTTCCTCACGTCATCAGGTTTTTTTTCCATCATTTTTTTGTTGGGTTTTCAACTCATTTTTGTAACTTTGTTGTCATTTTTTTTTCCATTTTTTTTTCATTTTTTTTTCATTTATTTTTAATTTTTTTGTCACATACTTGTCTTTTTTTGCCTTTTTTTTGGTCATTTTTTTGTCCTTTTTTTGTCAAATTTTTGTCAAATTTTTGTCTTTTTTTTTGTTTTGTTTTTTGTCTTTTTTGTCATTTTTTTGGTCATTTTATAGTCATTTTTTTGTCTTTTTTTGTCCATTTCTTATGACATTTTTGTGACATTTTTGCCACTTTTTCATCAAGTTTTCATCACTTTTTTGACACATTTTTGTACATTTTTTTTCATTTTTTTTTTCATTTTTTTTATTTATTTTTTTATTTATTTTTGTCTTTTTTTGTCAATTTATTTATTTTTTTTGTCTTTTTTTCCATTTTTTTTTCATTTTTTGTCATTTTTTTGTCAATTTTTTTGTCAATTTTTTTGTCACATTTTTGTCTTTTTTTCATCAAGTTTTCATCGCTTTTTTGACACATTTCCATCATTGTTCCAGTTTTGCTGCTATTTCCTCACCTTTTGTCCAGAAGCTTTTGGATTGGGGTAAAGCCAAACTGGAGAAAATGTGCTCGGTTCAGGCGGGAGTTAAGGGGTTACATGCAGGATCATTTTATGTGCGCCTGAAAATGATGAACAGCCTTAACCGTTTCCAATAGAAATGTAAAGCTCATATGTTAAGACGATTCGGTGTAAACTTCCTCCCTCTCACTGCCTGAGAATCGCCTCCGTCGGTGAGAAATCCCAGGCCTGTTCACGAGAATCAGAACGATAAGTGCCAATAACGACGAAGCCCGAGGCCAGAGCAGCTGGAAGTAAACGATCAATAAAGAGGATGAAGCAGCGGGCGGGGCTTCACTAATCCATTCATCAAGTTTCCTTTGAACGGCTCCATATCGACCCTAAAAACCCCGACATCGATCCCGAGCTCGTGTTTATTTCAATCACTTCACTTCAGAATGAAATCGACAGGCGGCTTTGTCTGTGCGGAGAGTCTTTGGTTCAGGCTCTGCTGAACGGAATATCAGGAAGGATCTGACGCAGCAGAGCACGAGGACCATGACACTGATACTACTATACTCTGTACCCTTTCAGAGCCGCCACCCCCGTTATAACAGTTAACTAGGATCGTGACCCCCACCCGGGTCAGACCATGGGAAACACAGGGACATTAACCCCTTAACTCCCGCCTGAACCGAGCACATTTTGTCCAGTTTGGCTTTACCCCAATCCAAAAGCTTCTGGACAAAAGGAGTGACAATAGCAACAAAACTGAGACGAAAACAATGATGGAAATGTGACAAAAAAGTGACAAAAAATTACCAAAAATTACAAAAATGTGATAGAAATTTGACCAAAAAAAATTAAAAACGTGACAAAAACTGACAAAAAATTGATAAAAAATTGAAGAAAAAAAAAAAAATCGATAAAAATGTGATATTTTTTTTTTAATCAAATTTTATCAAATTTTTGACAAAAAATTACAAAAATTTGATTAAAAATTGACAAAAAAATTACAAAAAAATTACAAAAAAAAATACAAAAAAATTGTGATAAATGTGATCTTTTTTTTTTAAATTACAAAAATTTGATAAAAAAATGACAAAAAAATCGATAAAAATGTGATTTTTTTAAAAAATCAAATTTCATCACATTTTTGACAAAAAATTACAAAAATTTGATACAAAATTGACAAAAAAATACAAAAAAATTACAAAAAAATGTGATAAATGTGATTTTTTTTTTTTTTTTATTACAAAAATTTGATTAAAAAAATGACAAAAAAAGACCAAAAAATCTATAAAAAATTGTTTTTTTTTTTTTTATCAAATTTTATCACATTTTTGACAAAAAAAATGACAAAAATGTGATTAAAAAATGACAAAAATGAGTTGAAAACCCAACAAAAAAATGATGGAGGAAAAAATGTGATGACGTGAGGAAAAAGATCCTCTCGGTTCAGGCGGGAGTTAAGAGGTTGAACCTATACAACTCTTAAAAAACAAAGAAAAAACAATGGCTAAAACAAACATGAATTAAATTTAGAACAAATAATGGCCCCCCTGGTAAAACAGCATGTCTGCTACGACACCATAATAATAACATAATATATATTTTATCCATATGCTCTGACGACCCCCAGGTTGAGAACCCCTGCTCTACACATTACAGACCTCCCCCCCCCCCCCATGAACCGAGTCCTGTTGCCGTAGTTACCACAGTAGCATTCTCCGGTTTACGATGTGACGTCACCGTGAAGGAAGGAAAGAGATTCACAACGATGGTCATTTAAATCACAGTTTATTCACAGCATTTCATTCATAAATAAAAAACTCTGAGCCTCATTTACACCACGCAGACAATCACAGTCAGTGGATCAGATTTACGATCGTCCACACGGTCCCTGAAGTGGATCAGATTTAGGATCGTCCACACGGTCCCTGAAGTGGATCAGATTTAGGATCGTCCTGAAGTGGATCAGATTAAGGATCGTCATTAACCCCTTAACTCCCGCCTGAACCGAGCACATTTTCTCCAGTTTGGCTTTACCCCAATCCAAAAGCTTCTGGAAAAAAGCTGTGAAAATAGCAGCAAAACTGAGACGAAAACAATGATGGAAATGTGACAAAAAAGTGATGAAAATGTGATAAAAAATTACAAAAAAATTACAAAAAAATTACAAAAATATGACAAAAAAGTGACGAAATTTTTATGAATAAGTGACAAAAACGTGATTAAAAAATGACCAAAATTACAAAAAAAAAAAAAAAAATGTGACAAAAAAATGGAAAAAATGTGATAAAAAAATGTGACAGAAAAATCGATAAAAATTTGACAACATTTTTTTTAATCAAATTTAATCACATTTTTGACAAAAAATGACACAAATTTGATCAAAAATTGACAAAAAAATGAAAAAAAAAAATGATAAAAATTGGATAAAAATTTGACCAAAAAAATGTGACAATAAATGACAAAAAAATGATAAAAAATTGACACAATTTTTAAAAAAAATGTGACAAAAAAATGACAAAAAATTTATGAAAAATGGATGAAAATTTGACAAAAAAAATACAAAAATGTGACAAAAAATGACGAAAATTGATTTAAAAAAATGGATGAAAATTTGACAAAAAAAAATACAAAAAATTGACAAAAAATGTGATAAAAAATGACAAAAATGAGTGGAAAACCCAACAAAAAAATGATGGAAAATGTGATGGCGTGAGGAAAAAGATCCTCTCGGTTCAGGCGGGAGTTAAGACGTTAACCTATATAACTCTTAAAAAACAAAGAAAAACAATGGCTAAAACAAACATGAATTAAATTATGATCGTCCGTGCGGTCCCTGAAGTGGATCAGATTTAGGATCGTCCTGAAGTGGATCAGATTTAGGATCGTCCACACGGTCCCTGAAGTGGATCAGATTTAGGATCGTCCGTGTGGTCCCTGAAGTGGATCAGATTTAGGATCGTCCGTGTGGTCCCTGAAGTGGATCAGATTTAGGATCGTCCACACGGTCCCTGAAGTGGATCAGATTTAGGATCGTCCGTGCGGTCCCTGAAGTGGATCAGATTTAGGATCGTCCGTGCGGTCCCTGAAGTGGATCAGATTTAGGATCGTCCACACGGTCCCTGAAGTGGATCAGATTTAGGATCGTCCGTGTTGTCCCTGAAGTGGATCAGATTTACGATCGTCCACACGGTCCCTGAAGTGGATCAGATTTGTTAATTAGGATCGTGACCCCCACCCGGGTCAGACCATGGGAAAAACAGGGACATTAACCCCTTAACTCCCGCTTGAACCGAGCACATTTTCTCCAGTTTGGCTTTACCCCAATCCAAAAGCTTCTGGAAAAAAGCTGTGAAAATAGCGACAAAACTGAGACGAAAACAATGATGGAAATGTGACAAAAAAGTGACAAAAATATGACAAAAAAGTGACGGAAATTTTTTGAATAAGTGACAAAAATGTGATTAAAAAATGACCAAAAAATACAAAAAAATTACAAAAAACAGACAAAAATTGATAAAAAATTGACGAAAAAATAAAAAAAAAACGTGTAAAAAAAGTAAAAAATTTGATAAAAAAATGTGACAGAAAAATCGATTAAAATTTGACAAAAACATTTTTTATCAAATTTTATCACATTTTTGACAAAAAATGACACAAATTTGTTAAAAAATTGACAAAAAAATGAAAAAAAAAATTGATCAAAATTGGATCAAAATCTGACAAAAAAATACGAAAATGTGACAAAAAATGACAAAAAATGATAAAAAATTGATAAAAATTTGACAAAAAAAGTACAAAAAAATTGACAAAAAATGTGATAAAAAAAGACAAAAATGAGTGGAATTCCCAACAAAAAAATGATGGAAAATGTGATGACGTGAGGAAAAAGATCCTCTCGGTTCAGGCGGGAGTTAAGAGGTTAAACTTATATAACTCTTAAAAAACAAAGAAAAAACAATGGCTAAAACAAACATGAATTAAATTAGGATCGTCCGTGTTGTCCCTGAAGTGGATTAGATTTAGGATCGTCCGTGTGGTCCCTGAAGTGGATCAGATTTGTTAATTAGGATCGAGACCCCCACCCGGGTCAGACATGGGAAAAACAGGGACATTAACCCCTTAACTCCCGCCTGAACCGAGCACATTTTCTCCAGCTTGGCTTTACCCCAATCCAAAAGCTTCTGGAAAAAAGGTGAGAAAATAGAAACAAAACTGAGGTGAAAACAAGGATGGAAATGGGACAAAAAAGTGACGAAAACATTGACAAAAAAGTGACGAATTTTTTTTTGAATAAGTGGCAAAAATGTGACAAAAAATTAACAAAAAAAATACTAAAAAAATACTAAAAAATTACAAAAAATGTGATAGAAATTTGACAAAAATTACAAAAATGTGACACAAAAATTGATAAAAAATGGATAAAAAATGGACAAAAAAAAAACAAAAAATGACAAATATTTGATAAAAAATGGACAAAAAATAAAAAAAAATGTGACAAAAAAATGACAAAAATGTGATAGAAATTTGACAAAAAATGTTAAAAAATGAGACAAAAAAATGACAAAAATTTGATAAAAAAAAATACAAAAAATGGACAAAAAATGTGACAAAAATGTGATAAAAAATGACAAAAATGAGTTGAATTCCCAACAAAAAAATGATGGAAAATGTGATGACGTGAGGAAAAAGATCCTCTCGGTTCAGGCGGGAGTTAAGAGGTTAACCTATATAACTCTTAAAAAACAAAGAAAAAACAATGGCTAAAACAAACATGAATTAAATTAGGATCGTCCGTGCGGTCCCTGAAGTGGATCAGATTTAGGATCGTCCTGAAGTGGATCAGATTTAGGATCGTCCTGAAGTGGATCAGATTTAGGATCGTCCGTGTTGTCCCTGAAGTGGATCAGATTTAGGATCGTCCGTGCGGTCCCTGAAGTGGATCAGATTTAGGATCGTCCTGAAGTGGATCAGATTTAGGATCGTCCACACGGTCCCTGAAGTGGATCAGATTTAGGTTTTGTCCGTTTTTCCGACACTTCTTTACGCTTTGAGGCGGATGTCGGCCGTGGGGCGGGTCTTCATCTGCAGCAGCTCTGTGATTGGCCGGGAGCTGCCCTGGTAAAGGTCCAATCCGGCGAGGAGCTCCACATCCCTGACGCGTGACTGGTGGAACCACATGAGCTGCTCCACCCACTGCTCCTCCGACTCCGAGCTCTGAAACGACAGGAAGGGCATCTGGGTTATACTGTAGGGAGGGCATCTGGGTTATACTGTAGGGAGGGCATCTGGGTTATACTGTAGGGAGGGCATCTGGGTTATACTGTAGGGAGGGCATCTGGGTTATACTGTAGGGAGGGCATCTGGGTTATACTGTAGGGAGGGCATCTGGGTTACACTGTAGGGAGGGCATCTGGGTTATACTGTAGGGAGGGCATCTGGGTTATACTGTAGGGAGGGCATCTGGGTTACACTGTAGGGAGGGCATCTGGTAACACTGTAGGGAGGGCATCTGGGTAACACTGTAGGGAGGGCATCTGGTAACACTGTAGGGAGGGCATCTGGGTAACACTGTAGGGAGGGCATCTGGTAACACTGTAGGGAGGGCATCTGGGTAACACTGTAGGGAGGGCATCTGGGTTATACTGTAGGGAGGGCATCTGGGTTACACTGTAGGGAGGGCATCTGGGTTATACTGTAGGGAGGGCATCTGGTAGTACTGTAGGGAGGGCATCTGGGTTATACTGTAGGGAGGGCATCTGGGTGATACTGTAGGGAGGGCATCTGGGTTACACTGTAGGGAGGGCATCTGGGTAACACTGTAGGGAGGGCATCTGGGTTATACTGTAGGGAGGGCATCTGGGTGATACTGTAGGGAGGGCATCTGGGTTATACTGTAGGGAGGGCATCTGGTTTATACTGTAGGGAGGGCATCTGGGTGATACTGTAGGGAGGGCATCTGGGTTATACTGTAGGGAGGGCATCTGGTTTATACTGTAGGGAGGGCATCTGGGTGATACTGTAGGGAGGGCTTCTGGGTTATACTGTAGGGAGGGCATCTGGGTTACACTGTAGGGAGGGCATCTGGTAATACTGTAGGGAGGGCATCTGGGTGATACTGTAGGGAGGGCTTCTGGGTTATACTGTAGGGAGGGCATCTGGGTTACACTGTAGGGAGGGCATCTGGGTTATAGTGTAGGGAGGGCATCTGGTAATACTGTAGGGAGGGCATCTGGGTTATACTGTAGGGAGGGCATCTGGGTTACACTGTAGGGAGGGCATCTGGGTTATAGTGTAGGGAGGGCATCTGGTAATACTGTAGGGAGGGCATCTGGGTTACACTGTAGGGAGGGCATCTGGTAATACTGTAGGGAGGGCATCTGGTAATACTGTAGGGAGGGCATCTGGGTTATACTGTAGGGAGGGCATCTGGGTTATACTGTAGGGAGGGCATCTGGGTTACACTGTAGGGAGGGCATCTGGGTAATACTGTAGGGAGGGCATCTGGGTTATAGTGTAGGGAGGGCATCTGGGTTACACTGTAGGGAGGGCATCTGGTAATACTGTAGGGAGGGCATCTGGGTTACACTGTAGGGAGGGCATCTGGTAATACTGTAGGGAGGGCATCTGGGTTATAGTGTAGGGAGGGCATCTGGGTTACACTGTAGTGAGGGCATCTGGGTTATACTGTAGGGAGGGCATGTGGGTTACACTGTAGGGAGGGCATCTGGGTAATACTGTAGGGAGGGCATCTGGTAACACTGTAGGGAGGGCATCTGGGTTATACTGTAGGGAGGGCATCTGGGTAATACTGTAGGGAGGGCATCTGGTAACACTGTAGGGAGGGCATCTGGTAACACTGTAGGGAGGGCATCTGGGTTATACTGTAGGGAGGGCATCTGGGTTATACTGTAGGGAGGGCATCTGGGTTACACTGTAGGGAGGGCATCTGGGTTATAGTGTAGGGAGGGCATCTGGTAATACTGTAGGGAGGGCATCTGGTAATACTGTAGGGAGGGCATCTGGGTTACACTGTAGGGAGGGCATCTGGGTTATAGTGTAGGGAGGGCATCTGGTAATACTGTAGGGACATGGGGGAAATACAGGAAAAACTCAAATTGAGGGAGAAATTAGGAAGAAATTAGGGGGAAATGGGCGGAACAAATAGGTGAGAATTCAAAACAAAAATCTGGGAAAAATTTGAAAATTTAGGAAGAAATTATATATTTTTGGGGGGGAAAAAATGGGAAAAAGGGGGAATATTTCTGGAAATAGTGGGAAGGAAATGGACAAAACTGAAAACTGAACCAAAATTGAAAAGAAAAAAATAGGTGAGAGTCATAAAAAAAAAAAAAAGGGGGAATAAATGTGGGAAGTAGGGGGGAAAATTCCAAAAATCTTGGGGAAATTTTTTGGAAAAATAGGGGAGAATTTGAAAAAACTGAAGGGTAAAAGTGATATGATGTGAGAGATGTGAGTCGTACTTGGGGGGTAGAGGAAGCCGGGGCTGATGTCGGGACCTCACAGCTCTCACTGTTGTCCTCTTGGTGACAGTATAAACAGTATTAAAGCCTTTTCAAAATAAAAGCTTTAGACGTACCTCACAGCTCTCACTGTTGTCCTCTCGGTGCGGCAGGACAAAGCTCACCGTCTCCAGGGGCCCGTCGCACTGGAGGACGGGTCTGGAGGAGTTCCTGCAGCTCGTCAGGACGATGAAGTAATGCGTGGGGACGGGGATCGTGGAGCCGGGGACGAACCTGGACAAACGGACACAGGTTTAAGGACGGTGTAGGGTTAAGGTTTGGGTTATTCCTCACAGGTTTAAGGACGGTGTAGGGTTAAGGTTTGGGTTATTCCTCACAGGTTTAAGGACGGTGTAGGGTTAAGGTTTGGGTTATTCCTCACAGGTTTAGGGACGGTGTAGGGTTAAGGTTTGGGTTATTCCTCACAGGTTTAAGGACGGTGTAGGGTTAAGGTTTGGGTTATTCCTCACAGGTTTAAGGACGGTGTAGGGTTAAGGTTTGGGTTATTCCTCACGGTATTGGGGACAGTGTAGGGTTAAGGTTTCGGTTATTCCTCACAGGTTTAAGGAACGGTGTAGGGTTAAGGTTTGGGTTATTCCTCACGGGTTTAAGGACGGTGTAGGGTTAAGGTTTGGGTTATTCCTCACGGGTTTAAGGACGGTGTAGGGTTAAGGTTTGGGTTATTCCTCACGGGTTTAAGGACGGTGTAGGGTTAAGGTTTGGGTTATTCCTCACAGGTTTAGGGACGGTGTAGGGTTAAGGTTTCGTTTATTCCTCACAGGTTTAAGGACGGTGTAGGGTTAAGGTTTGGGTTATTCCTCACAGGTTTAAGGACGGTGTAGGGTTAAGGTTTGGGTTATTCCTCACAGGTTTGGGGACGGTGTAGGAGTAAGGTTTGGGTTATTCCTCACAGGTTTCGGGACGGTGTAGGGTTAAGGTTTGGGTTATTCCTCACAGGTTTAAGGACGGTGTAGGGTTAAGGTTTGGGTTATTCCTCACAGGTTTAAGGACGGTGTAGGGTTAAGGTTTGGGTTATTCCTCACAGGTTTGGGGACGGTGTACGGTTAAGGTTTGGGTTATTCCTCACAGGTTTAGGGACGGTGTAGGGTAAAGGTTTGGGTTATTCCTCACAGGTTTAGGGACGGTGTAGGGTTATGGTTTGGGTTATTCCTCACGGGTTTGGGGACGGTGTAGGGTTCAGGTTTGGGTTATTCCTCACAGGTTTAAGGACGGTGTACGGTTAAGGTTTGGGTTATTCCTCACAGGTTTAGGGACGGTGTAGGGTAAAGGTTTGGGTTATTCCTCACAGGTTTAGGGACGGTGTAGGGTTAAGGTTTGGTTTATTCCTCACAGGTTTAAGGACGGTGTCGGGTTAAGGTTTGGGTTATTCCTCACAGGTTTGGGGACGGTGTAGGGTTAAGGTTTGGGTTTTTCCTCACAGGTTTAAGGACGGTGTAGGGTTAAGGTTTGGGTTATTCCTCACAGGTTTAAGGACGGTGTAAGGTTAAGGTTTGGGTTATTCCTCACAGGTTTGGGGACGGTGTAAGGTTAAGGTTTGGGTTATTCCTCACAGGTTTAAGGACGGTGTCGGGTTAAGGTTTGGGTTATTCCTCACAGGTTTGGGGACGGTGTAGGGTTAAGGTTTGGGTTATTCCTCACAGGTTTAAGGACGGTGTAAGGTTAAGGTTTGGGTGTTTTCCTCACAGGTTTAAGGACGGTGTAGGGTTAAGGTGCATCCGTGTAAATGCGTGTCCTGTATCCGTGTAAACTCACGTGTGGTTCTGCTCCGGCGTGTCGTATCGCCCGTCGTAGTTGTAGTCGAACACGGGTCCGCTCAGAACGTTCAGGCCATTGTAGAGCGCGGCGTAGCGTGGCAGCAGCGCGGCGTGGAAGTGACGCCAGATCCCTGAAACACGAGGCACGACGTTTAGGAACATGGAGCCCCTGGGGGTTCAGGAGCAGAGGGACTCACTCTGGAACTGCGGGAACATGGGGCTGATGTTAGAGGTGGTGAGGGCGTCGAACTGCTGCTCCGCCGAAACATTCAGGTCTGAAACGGGAGGGCATCTGGGTTACACTGTATGGAGGGACAGCTGTTTGGAAGGAACATCTGGTTCATCTCCAGTGTCACGACATGGGGGAAACACAGGAAAAACTCAAATTGAGGGAGAAATTAGGGGGAAATGGGCGGAACAAATAGGTGAGAATTAAAAATAAAAATCTGGAAAAATAGGGAGAGATTTTGGAAAAAATGTAAACAATTAGGAAGAAATTATTTTTTGGGGGAAAAGGGGGAATATTTCTGGAAATAGTAAGGAGGAAATGGACAAAACTGGGGAAAATTGAAAAACAAAAAAAATGGTGAGAGTCATAGAAAAAAAAAAAAAAATGGAGAATAAACGTGGGAAGTAGGGGGGAAAATTCCAGAAATCTTGGAAAAATTTTGGGGAAAAGTAGGTGATTATGAAATATTTGAAAAAAAAATGAAGGGTAAAAGTAATAAATGTGAGTCGTACTTGGGGGGTAGAGGAAGCCGGGGCTGATGTCGGGAGCTGCAGAGCTGTAGGCCTCACAGGTCGGACTCTGGGCCGGGGGGACACGGACGTCAGGACGGAGACAATCAGAGACCACCGGACCTAAAGAGTCTTCAGTTTCCTGCAGAGACAGAGACGTAGGGTTAAGGTTAAGGTTATTCCTCACGGGTTTGGGGACGGTTTAGGGTTAAGGTTATTCCTCACGGGTTTCGGGACGGTGTAGGGTAAAGGTTTGGGTTATTCCTCACGGGTTTCGGGACGGTGTAGGGTAAAGGTTTGGGTTATTCCTCACGGGTTTCGGGACGGTGTAGGGTTAAGGTTTGGGTTATTCCTCACGGGTTTAAGGACGGTGTAGGGTTAAGGTTTGGGTTATTCCTCACGGTTTAGGGACGGTGTAGGGTTAAGGTTTGGGTGTTTTCCTCACAGGTTTAAGGATGGTGTAGGGTTAAGGTTTGGGTTATTCCTCACGGTTTAGGGACGGTGTAGGGTTAAGGTTTGGGTGTTTTCCTCACGGGTTTGGGGACGGTGTAGGGTAAAGGTTTGGGTCATTCCTCACGGGTTTGAGGACGGTGTAGGGTTAAGGTTTGGGTTATTCCTCACGGTTTAGGGACGGTGTAGGGTTAAGGTTTGGGTTATTCCACACAGGTTTGGGGACGGTGTAGGGTTAAGGTTAAGGTTATTCCTCACATGTTTGGGGAAGGTGTAGGGTTAAGGTTTGGGTTATTCCTCACGGGTTTGGGGACGGTGTAGGACGTCCACAGGGGCTGCAGGCGTTCCCAGCTGTAGCCGCTGATGAAGCCCTGGTGTTGGAGCGGGCAGAGCCTGTGAGAGGCCTGCAGGAGGACAGGAGCTCCGAACGGGAGGTGAGTGCTGACCGACGCCTCCACTGAGGAGAGGGGGAGAGAGGGGGAGAGAGGGGGAGAACGGAGGGAGAGAGGGGGAGAGAGGGGGAGAGAGGGGGAGAACGGAGGGAGAGAGGAGGAGAGAGGAGGAGAGAGGGGGAGAGAGGAGGAGAGAGGAGGAGAGAGGGGGAGAACGGAGGGAGAAAAGTTTAATATTCTTCCAATAACAGACAGGAACCCTCCATCCTTCAGTGATTATGATCCTCTGCTCTTCAGAGGCTTCGTAAAAACACTTTCTTGTTTAAAAAAAGTCGCTGTATTTGTGTCAAATCTGGCTTTTTGATTGGTTTATACACCTGTCAATCATTCAGCCTGATCCAGATACACTGTGCCCACCCTTGTCCCCAGGGACGAGGGTGGTCCCAATGTCCGAGGGTCCCAATGTCCGCACTAGTCCCTATATAGTCCCTAACCCTAACCCTACATAGGGACTATATAGGGACTAGTGCGGACATTCGGACGCAGCCGGTGTCTCTGTGAAGAACAGGGTTAAAGGTCAAAGGTCAGAGTGTTACCTTGAGCTGAGCTGAGGTTCAGTCTCTCGTTGATGCTGTTGTCGGACTGAAAAGAAAAACTCGTGTCAAACCAAATCAGAAAAACTTTAAGGTTTAAATGTGCGTTTTAGGAATAAACTCCTCAGAAGTGGAAACATTCGTCTTTGTGGTTCAAAGGTCAGGAACTAGGTCTGTAAAAAAGACATTAAAAAGAGAAAACCAAAACAATGATCCTTGAAATGGACCGGACGCAGAGACTGGCGTGTTTCTGGCGTGTTTCTGACGTGTTTTTGAAATGGTGCCGTTTCTCTGGAATCAGATGTTTATGTGAAACTTTATCAGGCTGATAAAGCTGAACCAGGAGACGTTTCTCTAAACACTGGGGAATGTGCTGATTAGAGCCGGCCCGGGACAGGTTTCCGATCATCACGCGTGTGATTGTGCAGAAATGCAGAGGTGGAGTTCACGGCTCAGGATTCTGTTTCAGTTGTTTCATGTGACTTGGTGAAGGAATTGCTGAGGAATTAGCAATGAAATAAGACCGGTGATCTGCATTTTGAGCGTTACCATGGTTACCACAACTGAATTCTAGTGATGAAGGTCGGGGAGGGTCAGTGTATTTATTTATTTATTGTGTCTCTGAGGAACACAAAGTTATTTAAATTTGGCCCTCAAGATTATTTTGAGAAACATTATGACACAAATCAGAACATACTTTGACATTTTTAGGGTTAAGGCGAGACACTGCGGGTGAATAGGGGAAAATAAATAACTGTAGAGACGTCAGTTTGAAACTTCTGCTGAACATCACAGATATAAATATGAGAAAAAATGTATTGCATTTTTTCTGTCATTTTTTCTGTCATTTTGAGCATTAAAATGGCCAAAATTGCCTATATTTTGGGAAATCAAAATAATGAATTGAGCCAGATTAAATGGTTTTATGTTATTGACATATTAGTAACTCAGATTTTTTCAGAGGGATTTTGGATATTTTGTTTAGTTTCTCAATAAACTAATCATCAGTGAAAAAATCTGTAAAAACTCAAATTCCACCTGTTTTTTTGTTTCAAAGCTGAATAAATCAGGCTAGGAACATCAACGCTTGGATCTACAGAGAGAAGATCAGAGGTCAGATAAACGCTGTGTGTGTGGTCACCAGCAGGGGGCAGGAGCAGTTGAGCGAGTGCGGGGGGTCCAGGGTGGTCAGGGGGCACTCCTGGGCGGGGCTCTGCGGAGGCGGGAACGTGGGCGTGTGGTACGGCGCCCTCTGCAGGTGGTTCATGGAGCCGTGGGTCCCGTTGTTCTCCGCCGGGACGATCTCCAGCACGTCTGAGGAGGAGACAGAGGATCACAGAGCTGAGAGACAGAGGATCACAGAGCTGAGAGAGACGAGGATCACAGAGCTGAGAGACAGAGGATCACAGAGCTGAGAGACAGAGGATCACAGAGCTGAGAGACAGAGGATTACAGAGCTGAGAGACGAGGATCACAGAGCTGAGAGACAGAGGATCACAGAGCTGAGAGACAGAGGATCACAGAGCTGAGAGACAGAGGATCACAGAGCTGAGAGACGAGGATCACAGAGCTGAGAGACAGAGGATCACAGAGCTGAGAGACGAGGATCACAGAGCTGAGAGACAGAGGATCACAGAGCTGAGAGACAGAGGATCACAGAGCTGAGAGACGAGGATCACAGAGCTGAGAGACAGAGGATCACAGAGCTGAGAGACGAGGATCACAGAGCTGAGAGACAGAGGATCACAGAGCTGAGAGACAGAGGATTACAGAGCTGAGAGAGACGAGGATCACAGAGCTGAGAGACAGAGGATCACAGAGCTGAGAGACAGAGGATCACAGAGCTGAGAGACAGAGGATCACAGAGCTGAGAGACGAGGATCACAGAGCTGAGAGACAGAGGATCACAGAGCTGAGAGACAGAGGATCACAGAGCTGAGAGACAGAGGATCACAGAGCTGAGAGACAGAGGATCACAGAGCTGAGGATCACAGAGCTGAGAGACAGAGGATCACAGAGCTGAGAGACAGAGGATCACAGAGCTGAGAGACAGAGGATCACAGAGCTGAGAGACAGAGGATCACAGAGCTGAGAGAGACGAGGATCACAGAGCTGAGAGACAGAGGATCACAGAGCTGAGAGACAGAGGATCACAGAGCTGAGAGACAGAGGATCACAGAGCTGAGAGACGAGGATCACAGAGCTGAGAGACAGAGGATCACAGAGCTGAGAGACAGAGGATCACAGAGACGAGAGACAGAGGATCACAGAGCTGAGAGAGACGAGGATCACAGAGCTGAGAGACAGAGGATCACAGAGCTGAGAGAGACGAGGATCACAGAGCTGAGAGACAGAGGATCACAGAGCTGAGAGACAGAGGATCACAGAGCTGAGAGACAGAGGATCACAGAGCTGAGAGACAGAGGATCACAGAGCTGAGAGACGAGGATCACAGAGCTGAGGATCACAGAGCTGAGAGACAGAGGATCACAGAGCTGAGAGACAGAGGATCACAGAGCTGAGAGACAGAGGATCACAGAGCTGAGAGACGAGGATCTGCGCCTCAGAGACGAGGATCTGCGCCTCAGAGACGAGGATCTGCTCCGGAAACACTTTGAATTTGGGAAGCAGTTTGTAAAGTGTGATCCAACATGGCCGCCGCGCTCCCTGGTCTTTCCCGCAGCAGAATAGGAGATGTTCTGTCATTAACGGCATCTAAAAATGTTCAATACATTAACTTTAAAACCCTCCCCCCCCCTCCCGTCTGAACCGTTTTTGGAGGTCTTAGCTTTCAAATGAGATGAGCAAACCTTCTGTTGGTCTGTTAATGCAGTAAATTAGAATAACTGCCTTGTATAAAATGTCTCTCTCAAAATGGCTGTAGTGAATGTCTTGAAATCGGCCTCTGTCTCTTTAAGAACCTCTGAACTCCCGCCTGAACCGAGAGGATCTTTTTCCTCACGTCATCAGGTTTTTGTTCCATCATTTTCTGTCATATTTTTGTAATTTTTTCGTTATTTTTTTTTGTCACATTTTTTGTCAATTTTTTAGTAATTTTTTCGTTTTTTTTGTATTTTTTTTTACATTTTTGTCATTTTTTTGTCATTTTTTTGTCATTTTTTTGTCATTTTTTTGTCATTTTTTTGTCCTTTTTTGGTCATTTTTTTGTCAAATTTTTGTCAATTTTTTGTCACATTTTTATCATTTTTTGTCATTTTTTTCCAATTTTTTTTCACATTTTTATAAATTTTTTGTCATTTTTTTGTCACATTTTTGTCAATTTTTTGTCATTTTTTGTCATTTTTTTGTCATTTTTTGTCATTTTTTTTGTCATTTTTTGTCATTTTTTTGTCATTTTTTTGTCATTTTTTTTGTCATTTTTTGTCATTTTTTTGTCATTTTTTTGTCATTTTTTTGTCATTTTTTTGTCAATTTTTTTTTATTTTTTTGTCATTTTTTTGTCAATTTTTTTTTATTTTGTTGTCATTTTTTTTGTCATTTTTTTCTTCAATTTTTCGTCACTTTTTCATCAATGTTTTCTCACTTTCTTGTCACATTTCCATCATTGTTTTCGTCTCAGTTTTGTTGCTTTTTTCACAGCTTTTGTCCAGAAGCTTTTGGATTGGGGTAAAGCCAAACTGGAGAAAACGTGCTCGGTTCAGGCGGGAGTTAAGGGGTTAAATGTCTCTCTCAAAATGGCTGTATTGAATGTCTTGAAATAGGCCTCTGTCTCTTTAAGAACCTCTGAGCCTTTAGACACGCCCCCTCCACACGCTGTCTGTGGCATCAGTGGGGAGGGGGTTCTGCTGAGGAGCAGTGGTTGGTTACTCGGCTGGTGACCAAAGCTCGGAGGCGTCTCCAGGAGGTGGGGGCGTTCCTAGGAGGACTCAGGCAAACCTATCCCTAAAATGGCCGCCATCAGAGTTTTTACAGATTACTCAGAAATACGTGAATGTGCCAAGGCAACACTTCAGCCATGTTTTTAATGAGGGAGTGACAGAATAACACCATTTTGCTTTTAAAGAACTCATGTTTGAGCCTTAGCTTCCTGGTTGTAGCTTCGCGGTGGCGGAGTGATCTGCTCGGTGACCGGATCTACAGTCGCTTGTTTATTCAATCTGAGTCTAGTTTGAGTCGACTAAATGTCAGACTAATTGAGTGGACTTTGCATTGATAATATTGATTATAATCATGTTTAATGTTGTTCCTCTGCTTCATGTTTCTGCTCCACATGAACAAAGCTCAGAGCTGATCCTTTAAACATGATCTGAGGCTCTTTCAGACGCTCAATACAAGTTTGGATGATTTTAGTCTCTCCTTTTCATTTTTATTTAGTCTGATTTTAGTCGACTCAAACATCTGGACATTTTAGTCACAGTTTTAGTCTCATGAGAAACTTTTACTTTAGTTTTAGTCCAGTTTTAGTCACAAGAATATCACTTTGACTAAAATTAAGACTAAATATTTTAGTCGACAAAATTAGCACTGGTTACCATAGACATGCACTAGCCTAGCACTAGCCTAGCACTAGCCTAGCACCACTAAACCCTTCAAATATAGGGGGCGACAGTGGCACAGATGGTAGAGCGAGTCGTCTCATGATCAGAAGGTCGAGGGTTCGAATCCCACCTCCTGAAAGTGCACACTGTGGTTGTGTCCTTGGGCAAGACACTTCGCCCACATTGCCCCCAGTGTCTGCGTACACTGGTGTATGAATGAGAGCGTGAATGGGTGAGTGGATTCTTGCTGTAAAGCGCTTTGAGGGCCTCATGTAGGTGGAAAAGCGCTTAAAAGTTGAGACCATTTTACCATAAGAACTGCATGAATGTGAAAACCCTGAAACATCCCTTTAAGTGGAAGCATCGGGCTTGAAGTGGAGAACGTGTGGGGGGGTCAGAGCTGCATGTGGGCACAGCGTGCGGCGAACACAAACACAGATGCAGATGTTCTTGGTTTGTGTTTGGAAAGTTGATATTTCTGTCATTAATCTCCAGCTGTGGTTCCACGTGGAGCTCTGTGTTTGTTATTGTCGTCTTTCTTCACAGAGAAACCGCGGCGTTTACGGGGAAGAAGAAGAACGTTTCCCGGAGATTGTTCGTAATTAACCGAGCGTTTTGAGTTTCAAAGGAAAAGCCGCTCAGACGTAAACTCCTTTTTGTTACTTTTTGGTCTTTTTTTTTGTCAATTTTTTGTCACATTTTTGTCATTTTTTGTCACATTTTTGTCTTTTTTTTTAAACATTTTTTTGGTCATTTTTTTGTCGTTTTTTTGTCATTTTTTGTCATTTTTTGTCACATTTTTGTCACATTTGTGTCATTGTTTTGTCATTTTTGTGTCATATTTTGTTATTTTTTTGTCATATTTTTTGTCATTTTTTTGTCATTTTTTTGTCACATTTTTGTCATTTTTTTGTCATTTTTTTGTCACATTTTTCGTCCTTTTTTGTCACATTTTTGTCATTTTTTTGTCATTTTTTTGTCACATTTTTTGTCCTTTTTTGTCACATTTTTGTCATTTTTTTGTCATTTTTTTGTCACATTTTTGTCTTTTTTTTAAAACATTTTTTTTTGTCATTTTTTTGTCATTTTTATCATTTTTTGTGTAATTTTTTGTCACATTTTTTGTCACATTTTTTGTCACATTTGTGTCATTTTTTGTCATTTTTTTGTCATTTTTTTGTCATATTTTTTGTCCTTTTTTGTCATTTTTTTGGTCATTTTTTTGGTCATTTTTTGTCACATTTTTTGTCACATTTTTGTCATTTTTTGTCATTTTTTTGTCAGCGTCTGGTGGGGAGGAACCATGACCCGGGGCAGATGGATGTGGAGATGGAGGAGCTTCATTCAGTCTTCACACGACATTCTGGGTCCTTCGTCTGTTCTTTATCTGTCTGAACGTGATGTTCTCCTGGAGGGGTCAGACTTTGGAGTGGCCGAATGGTGATGGAAACGTCTGAACATCTGACACTGCTGCTCGGTCCTGTTTTCATCCTGGGCTCCGACCGTCCCACACTGAAGAGCTGCCCTTTAATGTGCTCAGGCCAGACTCCAGGTGCTCCTCATGTACATCCAGTAAATCCATTGAAAAAGTGAAGGTTGCTTCAGACAAACATGGCCTCGGTGCTTGGCTGAGGCTCCTGTAGCGGCGTGAAGGCTCAGGGTAGGGCTGTGCAATTAATCGAAATTCGATATCGATTTCGATTACAACAGTAAACGATTACAAAATTAGCATAATCGCAAAAAATCGATTCTAAAAATGTTTTTCAATAATTTTTTTATTTTTCCATTTTTTTTGTTTATTTTATTTTTTTCCACATTTTTTTTTCTAATTTTTGGATTTTTGTCACTTTTTTTTGATGGATTTTTGTCATTTTTTTGATGGATTTTTGTCACTTTTTTAATGGATTTTTGGCTTTTTTTTGATGGATTTTTGTCACTTTTTTAATGGATTTTTGGCTTTTTTTTGATGGATTTTTGTCACTTTTTTTTATGGATTTTTGTCATTTTTTTGATGGATTTTTGTCATTTTTTTGATGGATTTTTGTCACTTTTTTGATGGATTTTTGTCACTTTTTTTTATGGATTTTTGTCATTTTTTTGATGGATTTTTGTCCTTTTTGATGGATTTTTGTCATTTTTTTGATGGATTTTTGTCACTTTTTTAATGGATTTTTGGCTTTTTTTTGATGGATTTTTGTCACTTTTTTTTATGGATTTTTGTCATTTTTTTGATGGATTTTTGTCACTTTTTTAATGGATTTTTGGCTTTTTTTTGATGGATTTTTGTCACTTTTTTAATGGATTTTTGTCACTTTTTTTGATGGATTTTTGTCACTTTTTTTTATGGATTTTTGTCATTTTTTTGATGGATTTTTGTCACTTTTTTGATGGATTTTTGTCACTTTTTTTTATGGATTTTTGTCATTTTTTTGATGGATTTTTGTCCTTTTTGATGGATTTTTGTCATTTTTTTGATGGATTTTTGTCACTTTTTTAATGGATTTTTGGCTTTTTTTTGATGGATTTTTGTCACTTTTTTAATGGATTTTTGTCACTTTTTTTGATGGATTTTTGTCACTTTTTTTTATGGATTTTTGTCATTTTTTTGATGGATTTTTGTCACTTTTTTGATGGATTTTTGTCACTTTTTTTTATGGATTTTTGTCATTTTTTTGATGGATTTTTGTCCTTTTTGATGGATTTTTGTCATTTTTTTGATGGATTTTTGTCACTTTTTTAATGGATTTTTGGCTTTTTTTTGATGGATTTTTGTCACTTTTTTGATGGATTTTTGTCACTTTTTTTAATGGATTTTTGTCATTTTTTTGATGGATTTTTGTCCTTTTTGATGGATTTTTGTCACTTTTTTGCTGGATTTTTGTCTTTTTTTTGATGGATTTTTGTCACTTTTTTAATGGATTTTTGGCTTTTTTTTGATGGATTTTTGTCACTTTTTTGATGGATTTTTGTCACTTTTTTTTATGGATTTTTGTCATTTTTTTGATGGATTTTTGTCCTTTTTGATGGATTTTTGTCACTTTTTTGATGGATTTTTGTCCTTTTTTTGATGGATTTTTGTCACTTTTTTGATGGATTTTTGGCTTTTTTTTGATGGATTTTTTTCTTTTTTTGATGGATTTTTGTCTTTTTTTATGGATTTTTGTCTTTTTTTTTAATGGATTTTTGTCTTTTTTTTTAATGGATTTTTGTCCTTTTTTTGATGGATTTTTGGCTTTTTTTATGGATTTTTGTCACTTTTTTGATGGATTTTTGGCTTTTTTTGATGGATTTTTGTCACTTTTTTGATGGATTTTTGTCTTTTTTTGATGGATTTTTGTCTTTTTTTGATGGATTTTTGCCACTTTTTTGATGGATTTTTGTCACTTTTTTGCTGGATTTTTGTCATTTTTTTGATGGATTTTTGTCACTTTTTTGCTGGATTTTTGTCACTTTTTTGATGGATTTTTTTAAAGGCAACAAATAATCGTTTGAATAATCGTGATTTCAATTATGACAAAAATAATCGTGATTATTATTTTTTCAATAATCGAGCAGCCCTAGTTGATGTTGATATACTAAATATTCTGTGGATACAATTTGAGCTGCAGATCTTTTTTAATGTATGAGTTTTAGGGGATTTAGGGGCTAAAATCAGGCTGTTGGGGAATTTCAGTACTTGGCGGTACATGACGGTTCAAACATATTAACTTAACAACAGCTAAAACACAAACTCAGGACTCGGCTTCATCTTCAGACTTTTATTTATTTTATTTCCCGTAAACACAGACTGAACAGTAACAGAAGAAGAACCTCGTTTGTAAATCAGTGCAAAGTCGTCGCTCGGAGGTAGTTCCAGATCAGAGGAGCAGAAACCTGAAGCTCTGGAGAGACTACGACCCGGGGGGGGACACGGGGGGGGGACACGGGGACTGGTCTGGGTTCATCAGCTCATGGTCCGGTGGAGCCTCACACAAACAGCAGAGGGCGATGGCGTCTCTTAAACCCGTTTGAGGAATAAATACATTTAAACCTCTTTTTTAAACCTCGTTTAAAAAGTGCAGCAGCAGCAGATTCATGTTTAACTCAAGCATCACACATTATTCACACAAAAACTACTTTACACACAGAGAGTTCACACACAGGGCCGCGTTTTCTGGACATTTATATATGTTTTTAATTCATGCAGTCGTTATATTTGAAGAGTTTATTGGTGCTAGGCTAGTGCTAGGCTAGTGCTAGGCTAGTGCATGTCTATGGTAACTAGTAGCCTGCATTAAAAACAGTCTGGAATTCACAAAGGAGCTTCTACACATCAGATATGGCAACGTTTGGAGGTTTTTAATGTAGGCTACTAGATACCATAGACATGCACTAGCCTAGCACTAGCCTAGCACTAGCCTAGCACTAGCCTAGCACTACTAAACTCTTCAAATATAAGGTCAGATGAGCTCTAATCAAAGGCGCATGTTCTGATTTAAAGCGTGTTTTCTCGTGTAGCTCCGTGAGCTTAGCCCGCGGCTGTTCTCGGGTTCTTTGGGACCTGGATCTGGATTCAACACAAAGACACAAACAGAAAAGTCCAGCGTAAAGTTCACAGCGAGGCCACAGACAGGATCAGGAGCCCGTGAGGTCACTGTGCGGCGGCGGCGGGGGTTTGTAGTTCGGCGTCCGCAGAGGGCGTGGTCGCGGGCGTGCTGATCCGTCGCAGGTTCTCCTCGAGGCGTCCCAGTTTGTGCGTGAGGCGCTCGGCCGTGTAGGCGGCGCCCGTCTCCGTGAGCAGCAGCGGCAGCGAGCGCAGGTGGGCGGGGCCGGCCTCTCGGACCCACTGGTCGAGCCGCGCCCTCAGCTGATCCTGGGTCAGTCCCGAGACGCTGCGACGGCGCTTCCCCGCCGAGTCGGAGGAGGAGTCGGAGGAGGAGGAGTCGGAGGGGGGGAGCCTCCCCAGCAGGAGGCGCAGGCGCCGCACGGAGAGGGCGTGGTGCGAGAAGAAGGAGGGCAGGAGGGGGCGCAGGAAGTGGGCGGCGTCTGGGGGAGAGCGGGGGGTTAATCACCAGGACAGAACAGGCTCCACCCATTTCTCACACATGTTTTCTTTTGACGATTTTTAACCTCTTAACTCCCGCCTGAACCGAGAGGATCTTTTTCCTCACGTCAGCACTTTTTCCATCATTTTTTTGTTTGGTTTTCAACTCATTTTTGTTATTTTTTTGTCATTTTTTGGTCCAATTTTTATCACATTTTTGTCACATTTTTATAAATTTTTTCGTCAATTTTTTATCAAATTTTTGTCATTTTTTGACACTTTTTTTGCTCATTTTTCGGCCAAATTTTTATCAAATTCTTGTCACATTTTTTTTTCATTTTTTCAACAATTTTTTATCAAATTTATGTCATTTTTTGTTACATTTTTGTATTTTTTTAATCACATTTTTGTAATTTTTTGTAATTTTTTGTAATTTTTTGTCCATTTTTTCGTCAATTTTGTATCAAATTTGTGTCATTTTTTGTTCCAATTTTGTATTTTTTTAATCACATTTTTTTTTTCAATTTTTTGTTATTTTTGAATCACATTTTTGTGACTTTTTTTGTTTTTTTTTTCGACATTTTTTTAATCAAATTTATCATTTTTTGTTACATTTTTGTATTTTTTTAATCATATTTTTGTAATTTTTTTGTCATTTTTTGTCAATTTTTTTTCTTTTTTTTCCCAATTTTGTATCAATTTTGTGTCATTTTTTGTTTTTTTAATCACATTTTTTATTATTTTTATTATTATTATTATTATTATTATTTATTTATTTTTTTCGTATCACATTTTTGCCATTTTTACATCAATTTTTCATCACTTTTTGTCAATGTTTTCTCACTTTTTTTTCCATCACTGTTTTCATCTCAGTTTTGTTGCTTTTTCACAGCTTTTTTCCAGAAGCTTTTGGATTGGGGTAAAGCCAAACATGAGGGAGTTAAGTGTTATTGTTTCCACATGTTTCCCACGTTAGTCCTGTGTCTCCTCTCACACTGCAGGAGGCGGGGCTTACCGTGGTCGCGCGCCTCCTCTGGGCTGGCACAGATGACGTCGTGCCAGGGCGTCGCCCTCAGGACCTCGGACCTCGGGGCGACGCAGGCAGAGTGGGCGGAGCATCCGGACTCGGACGAGACTCGGTCGGAGAACGTCCCGTTAACGCAAGGCGAGCAGACGAGGTCGCTCTGAGGAGAACCTGAGGGCAGGGGGGGGGCACAGGGGGGGGGGCACAGGGGTCAGAGCGGGCACCAGAGCGGGCACCAGGGGACACTACTTCAGTAACTGGTGGTTATGTGAAGGGGGTGTGTCTCTGTACAGGGGTGTGGCTCTGTAAAGGGGGTGTGTCTCTGTACAGGGGTGTGGCTCTGTAAAAGGGGTGTGTCTCTGTAAGGGGGTGTGGTTATGTGAAGGGGGTGTGCTCATGTAAAGGGGGTGTGTCTCTGTACAGGGGTGTGGCTCTGTAAGGGGGGGTGTCTCACTAAGGGGGTGTGTCTCTGTAAGGGGGTGTGTCTCACTAAGGGGGTGTGTCTCTGTAAGGGGGTGTGTCTCTGTACAGGGGGGGTGTCTCACTAAGGGGGTGTGTCTCACTAAGGGGGTGTGTCTCTGTAAGGGGGTGTGTCTCTGTACAGGGGTGTGTCTCTGTACAGGGGTGTGGCTCTGTAAAGGGGGTGTGTCTCTGTAAAGGGGGTGTGGTCAAATTTATAATTTTTTGTTACAATTTTGTATTTTTTTGGTCATT
The DNA here is from genome assembly GCF_951799975.1 of Gobius niger. Classification (NCBI taxonomy): domain Eukaryota; kingdom Metazoa; phylum Chordata; class Actinopteri; order Gobiiformes; family Gobiidae; genus Gobius; species Gobius niger. Next base: position 33,036,169 of record NC_136865.1, on the reverse strand, counting down.
TTTTGTCAATTTTTTTATTTTTTTTGATCCATTTTTTATCAAATTTATGTCACTTTTTGTTACATTTTTGTATTTTTTTAATCATATTTTAGTAATTTTTTTTGTCATTTTTTTCATTTTTTGGTCATTTTTTGTCAATTTTTTCTTAATTTTTTCGTCAATTTTGTATCAAATTTGTGTCATTTTTTGTTCCAATTTTGTATTTTTTTAATCAAATTTTTTCATTTTTTGGTCAAATTTTTATCACATTTTTGTCACATTTTTATTTTTTTTGACATTTTTTTAATCAAATTTATCATTTTTTGTTCCAATTTTGTATTTTTTTAATCACATTTTTTCTTTTTTTTTAAATTTTTTGTTATTTTTTGATCAATTTTTTATCAAATTTTTGTTCCATTTTTGTTCATTTTTTCGTCATTTTTTAATCACATTTTTTCTTTTTTTTGGTCATTTTTGTATCACATTTCCATCATTGTTTTTGTCTCATGTGAAGGGGGTGTGTCTCTGTAAAGGATGTGTGCTCATGTAAAGGGGGTGTGTCTCTGTAAAGGGGTGTGTCTCTGTACAGGGGGTGTGTCTCTGTACAGGGGCGTGTCTCTGTAAAGGGGCGTGGCTCACCTGCAGCCGTGACCCCGCTCCCCGTCCCGCACTGGCTCCAGCGCACGCACATGCCGGCGCGCTGCTTGAACCAGTAACCGCGGCGACAGAGGCAGCTGGTGTCGGCGTCGCGGCGGCACTCGCGCTGCGCCGCCATGTTCCGGGCGCAGACGCTGCAGCTCAGGCAGCGCCCGATGTAGTTCCAGAGCGCCGTGAAGGAGCCGGGGGGGCAGGCCTCGCACACGCTCGGGCCGCTCGCCGTGCAGCGCCGCCGCAGGAACTGCCCCGGGGGGCACTGGGCGCAGGTCAGCTCCGCCCCGCTCGCCGGGTCCCGCTCCGTGAAGGTGGGGTCAGCGAGGGCGGGGCCGGACAGGGAGGACAGCAGGAGCAGGAGGGACCAGCAGGCGATCTGAGGGCAGAAACACTGGCTTTACTCAGAGGAGTAACCGAGAGGATCTTTTCCCTCACGTCATCACATTTTCCATCATTTTTTTGTTGGGCTTCAACTCATTTTTGTAACTTTTTTGTCATTTTTTGGTCAATTTTTTATCAAATTTTTGTCACATTTTTATTTATTTTTTTTCAACAATTTTTTATCAATTTTGTATATTTTTTAGTAATTTTTGGTAATTTAAAAAAAAAAATGGTCAAATTTTTATCAAATTTTTGTTCCATTTTTTTTTCTTTTTTTCGTAAATTTTTAAACAAATTTATGTCACTTTTTGTTCCAATTTTGTATTTTTTTAATCACATTTTTGTCATTTTGTTTTTGTTTTTTTTGACATTTTTTTAATCAAATTAATCATTTTTTTGTTACAATTTTGTATTTTTTTTTCATCACATTTTTGTAATTTTTTGGTCATTTTTGGTCAATTTTTTTTTATTTTCGTCAATTTTGTATCAAATTTGTGTCATTTTTTGTTACAATTTTGTATTTTTTTTAATCACATTTTTTCTGCAGGCGATCTGAGGGCAGAAACACTGGCTTTACTCTAACAGCAGGCGATCTGAGGGCAGAAACACTGGCTTTACTCAGACAGCAGGCGATCTGAGAGCAGAAACACTGGCTTTACTCTAACTGCAGGCGATCTGAGAGCAGAAACACTGGCTTTACTCTAACAGCAGGCGATCTGAGGGCAGAAACACTGGCTTTACTCTAACAGCAGGCGATCTGAGGGCAGAAACACTGGCTTTACTCTAACAGCAGGCGATCTGA